>NW_028283650.1:0-300000 GCF_059441095.1 Idiotropiscis lumnitzeri
GTGACTTTCCTTCGAAGGGCGTGGCTATTACGGTGCCGCAGAGTCTGATTATTCTCCGTGGCAACAAAAGTTCCTGCAAAATGATTCAGATGATCCATCTTCTCGAAATTTTTCACATTTGAGGATATTCAGGCCCTGAAGACGGCTGCCAACTTATTTTTGATCGCAGTGGTAGCGCCACCAACTGGTTAAAACAAATACAAATTATTTTCGTTGATTTTTTTCTCCGGGCAGGTTAACAAAATCTACCTTATATTTGCTCGGATGAGTGTTTAGGCCTTGAGGATGTCACAATACGAAAGTCTTTCGCCTTCTTCAGAGTTTCACATGATGGTGTCTTGTGACCCGTCTTTATCAGCTGATGTTCCATGAGGGCGTGACTTACCTGTCACGAGAATGAAGGCAAGTCACGCCCCCCGCTGTCCGTTCACTCCGCCAAGATGCTGGTCCAGGTGGTAGAGAGGATGAAGGCTCCCTTGTCTCTGTTCATGGTTTTTATGCCTCGCTTGCAGATCTCAATGGCCTCTCTGATCCAGCGCTGTTGTTTGTTCTCTTCGGTGCGGATGACCCTGCCCTTCTCCCGGTCCATGATGTGGTTTTCCCTTTTGCAGTGGTCAGTGATTGCTGATTTGTAATGTTCATGTTGTGCTTGTTCTTTTACTGCTCTGATTTTTCATTTTTTTGACAGGTAAGTCACACCCTCATGGAACATCAGCTGATAAAGACGGGTCTCAAGACACCATCATGCGACACTCTGAAGAAGGCGAAAGACTCGCCGAAACATGTCAGGTAAAAAATTAACCTAAAACATAATTGTCTGCTTTTAATGAATCAGTCAAATATCAATAATAAGAAGACAAAATGAACCTAATACAAATAAATGAATGCTTAATAACTCCCCTGCACATGCTCCTAAAAATCCAAACCTTCACCTGTAAATAAAACGTCCCGACCTGAAGACATCTTAATGTTATTATTTTGTTATACACACAGTGCCGCCAAGTGGAATCAAAAATTTGTTTTTATTTTAATTTTCACGTACTGCACGGTGCCCTTTTGACGAATCCGACTGAAAATTAGTCAGAAAAGACTCAAGACAATGATCTTACTCTCTGCCGAATTTTGTGACGTTTTGGCAAAAGGCGTGGCTATTAAGGTGCTGAAAAGTCCGATTGTACTCTGTGGCAACAAAAGCTCCGGCAACATGACTCAGATGATCCTATCTTCTCGAAGTTGTACACATTTGAGGATACTTCAGCCCTGAAGACATCTACCAACTTATTTTACATCGTAGTAGTAGCGCCACCAACTGGTAAAAGCTAATACAAGTTATTTTCTTGGATGTTTTTCTCCGTGCAACTCAACAAGGTCGCCCTCATATATGCTCGGATGACTGTTTCGGCCATGAGGATGTCACAATACGAAATTCGTGATTTTTCGTGAAAAGTTGTGGGAGTGGCATTGCACTGTTCGGCAATAAAATAAAGCTGATTATGAGGTTCTAAATATGAACGACAACTCGTAAAACTTTACACACACATCAGGCCGAGCAAATTTATCAATATTTTATACGTTAGTTGTGCAGCTTTTTTGAAATGGCTCGCCATGGCCCTCGAGAAATGTTAAAAAAAAGCAGCTCTGGTTGAGTGTTTCACCTCGCTTTTTGTAAATTTTATGGAGTACAGTGAACCCTCGGTTATCGCGGTTAATGGGGACCGAGACCACCCGCGAAAACTGAAAATCCGCGAAGTAGCGGCGCACCTTCAAAAATGCTTAAAAAAAATATACAATATATATCATAAATATATAAATATATATATATATATATATATATATATATATATATATATATATATATATATATATATATATACGGGGAGAGAGAGAGTGAAATTCATGTTATAACAAAAAAACCAAATTATTATTAAAACGTATTATTTTTTTATTCCCCAGCCATTCTTTTTGTTATTATTTAATTACTCCGACTTTTACCTGCTGGTACGCCGTCCGGTGTGCCCTGTGAAATGAAAGGTGGCATTCTTTATTTATTTATTCATTTATTCATTCATAACTGACAGCCTCGCGCTCCGCTCGTGCCCGGGCAGAAGAGGTGCTCCAATTTGGCTTAACTGTGACACACGCCCGTCCTCCTCCGTCCGGAGCTTCCATTCGGTTAAACTTAGGGGCCGCTTGGCACCGCCCGTGCCCGGGGTAGATGCTCCTCTTCGGCTTACTGTGACGCGAGCATGCCCTCCTCCTCCGGAGCTTCCATTCGGTTAAACTTAGGGGCCGCTTGGAACCGCCCGTGCCCGGGGAAGGTGCTCCTCTTCGGCTTACTGTGACGCGAGCATGCCCTCCTCCTCCGGAGCTTCCATTCGGTTAAACTTAGGGGCCGCTTGGCACCGCCCGTGCCCGGGGAAGGTGCTCCTCTACGGCTTAACTGCCACGCACGCTGGCCGGAGCTCTGGTACGGTCCGAACCGCGCGAAACGTCGCCACCGATCGTGTCCGGGGGAACGTGCTCTTCTTCGTCCACTCTCCTCTTCGCCCACGCTCTTCTTCGGCGCACGCCGGCCGTCTAACCGCTCCAGCGCCCCGTCGTGCCGCTCGGCGAAACTACAATGCCCCCGAATATTTTTTAGACCCGCGAAGCACTGAACCTGCGAAAGGTGAACCGCGAAGTAGCGAGGGTTCACTGTATGTATAAGACCAAGACCTACAAAAAAGTCTCTTGGAGCAATGAGCTAGGTTTTACAGGAAGTCGGCCATTTTGAATTTACTTAAAAGGGGGCGGGTCACCACAATGGACTTTGTGTAGAAATTATTATTGGGGCCCGAGCAGCGACCGCGGCGAGGTCCCTATTGTTTTTGTAGAAAATATTATTACTTTTATTATTATTATTATTATTATTATTAGGGCCTGAGCAGCGACCGCTGCGAAGTCCCTATTGTTTTTGTAGAAATTATTATTATTATTTTTCCGATTGTTCGATCGCATTTTTGACCCCCGAAACATGCACAAAAACTCACCAAACTTGGCAGTCTCATCGGGCATGGCGAAAAATTTGATATTTTAACGTCTAATATGAACAGGAAGTGAGTTATGAATTTTTGAAAGTCCGACTTTTGCCCTTTTTTGCATGTTTACAGGGGTCATTCTTTTGCACCCTGATCCTAAAGGCTTCATCTGATTGCCTTAAAATTCTGTCTGTAGCATCTGAAGACCTGGCACAAACACTGGGGCTAAAATTTTTTGTTTCCGAAATACTATATGACGGGGGCGGGGCATCAAAGTTTTCACTTAAGATTTCCTTCGCCGCAATGGACAAAATGCTTAATAACTCTCCTGCACATGCTGCTAAAAATCCAAAACTTCACATGTACATAAAGAGTCTGTACCTGAAGACATCTATATGTTTATATTCAGTTATACACCTTGCGCCAATCAATATCATTTTTTACATTTTGACGTACTGCACGGTGCCCTTTTAACGAATCTGATTGAAAATTGGCTAGAAAAGACTCAAGACATTGATCTTACTCTATCCCTATTTTTGTGACTTTCCTTCGAAGGGCGTGGCTATTACGGTGCCGCAGAGTCTGATTATTCTCCGTGGCAACAAAAGTTCCTGCAAAATGATTCAGATGATCCATCTTCTCGAAATTTTTCACATTTGAGGATATTCAGGCCCTGAAGACGGCTGCCAACTTATTTTTGATCGCAGTGGTAGCGCCACCAACTGGTTAAAACAAATACAAATTATTTTCGTTGATTTTTTTCTCCGGGCAGGTTAACAAAATCTACCTTACATTTGCTCGGATGAGTGTTTAGGCCTTGAGGATGTCACAATACGAAAGTCTTTCGCCTTCTTCAGAGTGTCACATGATGGTGTCTTGTGGCCCGTCTTTATCAGCTGATGTTCCATGAGGGCGTGACTTACCTGTCACAAGAATGAAGGCAAGTCACGCCCCCCGCTGTCCGTTCACTCCGCCAAAATGCTGCTCCAGGTGGTAGAGAGGATGAAGGCTCCCTTGTCTCTGTTCATGGTTTTTATGCCTCGCTTGCAGATCTCAATGGCCTCTCTGATCCAGCGCTGTTGTTTGTTCTCTTCGGTGCGGATGACCCTGCCCTTCTCCCGGTCCATGATGTGGTTTTCCCTTTTGCAGTGGTCAGTGATTGCTGATTTGTAATGTTCATGTTGTGCTTGTTCTTTTACTGCTCTGATTTTTCATTTTTTTGACAGGTAAGTCACACCCTCATGGAACATCAGCTCAAGACACCATCATGCGACACTCTGAAGAAGGCGAAAGACTCGCCGAAACATGTCAGTGAAAAAATTAACCTAAAACATAATTGTCTGCTTTTAATGAATCAGTCAAATATCAATAATAAGAAGACAAAATGAACCTAATACAAATAAATGAATGCTTAATAACTCCCCTGCACATGCTCCTAAAAATCCAAACCTTCACCTGTAAATAAAACGTCCCGACCTGAAGACATCTTAATGTTATTATTTTGTTATACACACAGTGCCGCCAAGTGGAATCAAAAATTTGTTTTTATTTTAATTTTCACGTACTGCACGGTGCCCTTTCGACGAATCCGACTGAAAATTAGTCA
The DNA here is from genome assembly GCF_059441095.1 of Idiotropiscis lumnitzeri. Classification (NCBI taxonomy): domain Eukaryota; kingdom Metazoa; phylum Chordata; class Actinopteri; order Syngnathiformes; family Syngnathidae; genus Idiotropiscis; species Idiotropiscis lumnitzeri. Next base: position 4,624 of record NW_028283650.1, read on the forward strand.
GAAAAGACTCAAGACAATGATCTTACTCTCTGCCGAATTTTGTGACGTTTTGGCAAAAGGCGTGGCTATTACGGTGCTGAAAAGTCCGATTGTACTCTGTGGCAACAAAAGCTCCAGCAACATGACTCAGGTGATCCTATCTTCTCGAAGTTGCACACATTTGAGGATACTTAAGCCCTGAAGACATCTACCAACTTATTTTTCATCGTAGTAGTAGCGCCACCAACTGGTAAAAGCTAATACAAGTTATTTTCTTGGATGTTTTTCTCCGTGCAACTCAACAAGGTCGCCCTCATATATGCTCGGATGACTGTTTCGGCCATGAGGATGTCCCAATACGAAATTCGTCCTTTTTCATGAAAAGTTGTGGGAGTGGCATTGCACTGTTCGGCAATAAAACAAAGCTGATTATGAGGTTCTAAATATGAACGACAACTCGTGAAACTTTACACACACATCAGGCCGAGCAAATTTATCAATATTTTATACGTTAGTTGTGCAGCTTTTTTGAAATGGCTCGCCATGGCCCTCGAGAAATGTTCAAAAAAGCAGCCCTGGTTGAGTGTTTCACCTCGCTTTTTGTAAATTTTATGGAGTACAGTGAACCCTCGGTTATCGCGGTTAATGGGGACCGAGACCACCCGCAAAAACTGAAAATCCGCGAAGTAGCGGCGCACCTTCAAAAATGCTTAAAAAAAATATACAATATATATAATAATATATATATATATATATATATATATATATATATATATATATATATATATATATATATACGGGGGGAGAGAGAGAGACAGAGAGTGAAATTCATGTTATAACAAAAAAAACAAATTATTATTAAAACTTATTATTTTTTTATTCCCCAACCATTCTTTTTGTATTTATTTAATTACTCCGACTTTTACCTGCTGGTACGCCGTCCGGTGTGCCCTGTGAAATGAAAGGTGGCATTCTTTATTTATTCATTTATTTATTCATTCATAACTGACAGCCTCGCGCTCCGCTCGTGCCCGGGCAGAAGAGGTGCTCCAATTCGGCTTCACTGTGACACACGCCCGCCCTCCTCCCCCGGAGCTTCCATTCGGTTAAACTTAGGGGCCGCTTGGCACCGCCCGTGCCCGGGGAAGGTGCTCCTCTTCGGCTTACTGTGACGCGAGCATGCCCTCCTCCTGCGGAGCTTCCATTCGGTTAAACTTAGGGGCCGCTTGGAACCGCCCGTGCCCGGGGAAGGTGCTCCTCTTCGGCTTACTGTGACGCGAGCATGCCCTCCTCCTCCGGAGCTTCCATTCGGTTAAACTTAGGGGCCGCTTGGCACCGCCCGTGCCCGGGAAAGGTGCTCCTCTACGGCTTAACTGCCACGCACGCCGGCCGGAGCTCTGGTACGGTCCGAACCGCGCGAAACGTCGCCACCGATCGTGTCCGGGGGAACGTGCTCTCTTCGTCCACTCTCCTCTTCGCCCACGCTCTTCTTCGGCGCACGCCGGCCGTCTAACTGCTCCAGCGCCCCGTCGTGCCGCTCGGCGAAACTACAATGCCCCCGAATATTTTTTAGACCCGCGAAGCACTGAACCCGCGAAAGGTGAACCGCGAAGTAGCGAGGGTTCACTGTATGTATAAGACCAAGACCTACAAAAAAGTCTCTTGGAGCAATGAGCTAGGTTTTACAGGAAGTCGGCCATTTTGAATTTACTTAAAAGGGGGCGGGTCACCACAATGGACTTTGTGTAGAAATTATTATTGGGGCCCGAGCAGCGACCGCGGCGAGGTCCCTATTGTTTTTGTAGAAATTATTATTATTATTATTTTTCCGATTGTTCGATCGCATTTTTGACCCCCGAAACATGCACAAAAACTCACCAAACTTGGCAGTCTCATCGGGCATGGCGAAAAATTTGATATTTTAACGTCTAATATGAACAGGAAGTGAGTTATGAATTTTTGAAAGTCCGATTTTTGCCCTTTTTTGCATGTTTACAGGGGTCATTCTTTTGCACCCTGATCCTAAAGGCTTCATCTGATTGCCTTAAAATTCTGTCTGTAGCATCTTAAGACCTGGGACAAACACTGGGGCTAAAAATTTTTGTTTCCGAAATACTATATGACGGGGGCGGGGCTTCAAAGTTTTCACTTAAGATTTCCTTCGCCGCAATGGACAAAATGCTTAATAACTCTCCTGCACGTGCTGCTAAAAATCCAAAACTTCACATGTACATAAAGAGTCGGTACCTGAAGACATCTATATGTTTATATTCAGTTATACACCTTGCGCCAATCAATATCATTTTTTACATTTTGACGTACTGCACGGTGCCCTTTTAACGAATCTGATTGAAAATTGGCTAGAAAAGACTCAAGACATTGATCTTACTCTATCCCTATTTTTGTGACTTTCCTTCGAAGGGCGTGGCTATTACGGTGCCGCAGAGTCTGATTATTCTCCGTGGCAACAAAAGTTCCTGCAAAATGATTCAGATGATCCATCTTCTCGAAATTTTTCACATTTGAGGATATTCAGGCCCTGAAGACGGCTGCCAACTTATTTTTGATCGCAGTGGTAGCGCCACCAACTGGTTAAAACAAATACAAATTATTTTCGTTGATGTTTTTCTCCGGGCAGGTTAACAAAATCTACCTTATATTTGCTCGGATGAGTGTTTAGGCCTTGAGGATGTCACAATACGAAAGTCTTTCGCCTTCTTCAGAGTGTCACATGATGGTGTCTTGTGACCCGTCTTTATCAGCTGATGTTCCATGAGGGCGTGACTTACCTGTCACGAGAATGAAGGCAAGTCACGCCCCCCGCTGTCCGTTCACTCCGCCAAGATGCTGGTCCAGGTGGTAGAGAGGATGAAGGCTCCCTTGTCTCTGTTCATGGTTTTTATGCCTCGCTTGCAGATCTCAATGGCCTCTCTGATCCAGCGCTGTTGTTTGTTCTCTTCTGTGCGGATGACCCTGCCCTTCTCCCGGTCCATGATGTGGTTTTCCCTTTTGCAGTGGTCAGTGATTGCTGATTTGTAATGTTCATGTTGTGCTTGTTCTTTTACTGCTCTGATTTTTTTCATTTTTTTGACAGGTAAGTCACACCCTCATGGAACATCAGCTCAAGACACCATCATGCGACACTCTGAAGAAGGCGAAAGACTCGCCGAAACATGTCAGTGAAAAAATTAACCTAAAACATAATTGTCTGCTTTTAATGAATCAGTCAAATATCAATAATAAGAAGACAAAATGAACCTAATACAAATAAATGAATGCTTAATAACTCCCCTGCACATGCTCCTAAAAATCCAAACCTTCACCTGTAAATAAAACGTCCCGACCTGAAGACATCTTAATGTTATTATTTTGTTATACACACAGCGCCGCCAAGTGGAATCAAAAATTTGTTTTTATTTTAATTTTCACGTACTGCACGGTGCCCTTTTGTCGAATCCGACTGAAAATTAGTCAGAAAAGACTCAAGACAATGATCTTACTCTCTGCCGAATTTTGTGACGTTTTGGCAAAAGGCGTGGCTATTACGGTGCTGAAAAGTCCGATTGTACTCTGTGGCAACAAAAGCTCCGGCAACATGACTCAGATGATCCTATCTTCTCGAATTGTACACATTTGAGGATACTTCAGCCCTGAAGACATCTACCAACTTATTTTACATCGTAGTAGTAGCGCCACCAACTGGTAAAAGCTAATACAAGTTATTTTCTTGGATGTTTTTCTCCGTGCAACTCAACAAGGTCGCCCTCATATATGCTCGGATGACTGTTTCGGCCATGAGGATGTCACAATACGAAATTCGTCCTTTTTCGTGAAAAGTTGTGGGAGTGGCATTGCACTGTTCGGCAATAAAACAAAGCTGATTATGAGGTTCTAAATATGAACGACAACTCGTAAAACTTTACACACACATCAGGCCGAGCAAATTTATCAATATTTTATACGTTAGTTGTGCAGCTTTTTTGAAATGGCTCGCCATGGCCCTCGAGAAATGTTAAAAAAAGCAGCTCTGGTTGAGTGTTTCACCTCGCTTTTTGTAAATTTTATGGAGTACAGTGAACCCTCGGTTATCGCGGTTAATGGGGACCGAGACCACCCGCGAAAACTGAAAATCCGCGAAGTAGCGGTGCACCTTCAAAAATGCTTAAAAAAAATATACAATATATATAATAAATATATATATATATATATATATATATATACGGGGAGAGAGAGAGTGAAATTCATGTTATAACAAAAAAACCAAATTATTATTTTTTTATTCCCCAGCCATTCTTTTTGTATTTATTTAATTACTCCGACTTTTACCTGCTGGTACGCCGTCCGGTGTGCCCTTTGAAATGAAAGGTGGCATTCTTTATTTATTTATTCATTTATTCATTCATAACTGACAGCCTCGCGCTCCGCTCATGCCCGGGCAGAAGAGGTGCTCCAATTTGGCTTAACTGTGACACACGCCCGCCCTCCTCCCCCGGAGCTTCCATTCGGTTAAACTTAGGGGCCGCTTGGCACCGCCCGTGCCCGGGGAAGGTGCTCCTCTTCGGCTTACTGTGACGTGAGCATGCCCTCCTCCACCGGAGCTTCCATTCGGTTAAACTTAGGGGCCGCTTGGAACCGCCCGTGCCCGGGGAAGGTGCTCCTCTACGGCTTAACTGCCACGCACGCCGGCCGGAGCTCTGGTACGGTCCGAACCGCGCGAAACGTCGGCACCGATCGTGTCCGGGGGAACGTGCTCTTCTTCGTCCACTCTCCTCTTCGCCCACGCTCTTCTTTGGCGCACGCCGGCCGTCTAATCTCTCCAGCGACCCGTCGTGCCGCTCGGCGAAACTACAATGCCCCCGAATATTTTTTAGACCCGCGAAGCACTGAACCCGCGAAAGGTGAACCGCGAAGTAGCGAGGGTTCACTGTATGTATAAGACCAAGACCTACAAAAAAGTCTCTTGGAGCAATGAGCTAGGTTTTACAGGAAGTCGGCCATTTTTAATTTACTTAAAAGGGGGCGGGTCACCACAATGGACTTTGTGTCGAAATTATTATTGGGGCCCGAGCAGCGACCGCGGCGAGGTCCCTATTGTTTTTGTAGAAAACATTATTACTTTTATTATTATTATTATTATTATTATTAGGGCCTGAGCAGCGACCGCTGCGAAGTCCCTATTGTTTTTGTAGAAATTATTATTATTATTATTTTTCCGATTGTTCGATCGCATTTTTGACCCCCGAAACACGCACAAAAACTCACCAAACTTGGCAGTCTCATCGGGCATGGCGAAAAATTTGATATTTTAACGTCTAATATGAACAGGAAGTGAGTTATGAATTTTTGAAAGTCCGACTTTTGCCCTTTTTTGCATGTTTACAGGGGTCATTCTTTTGCACCCTGATCCTAAAGGCTTCATCTGATTGCCTTAAAATTCTGTCTGTAGCATCTGAAGACCTGGGACAAACACTGGGGCTAAAATTTTTTGTTTCCGAAATACTATATGACGGGGGCGGGGCTTCAAAGTTTTCACTTAAGATTTCCTTCGCCGCAATGGACAAAATGCTTAATAACTCTCCTGCACATGCTGCTAAAAATCCAAAACTTCACATGTACATAAAGAGTCTGTACCTGAAGACATCTATATGTTTATATTCAGTTATACACCTTGCGCCAATCAATATCATTTTTTACATTTTGACGTACTGCACGGTGCCCTTTTAACGAATCCGATTGAAAATTGGCTAGAAAAGACTCAAGACATTGATCTTACTCTATCCCTATTTTTATGACTTTCCTTCAAAGGGCGTGGCTATTACGGTGCCGCAGAGTCTGATTATTCTCCGTGGCAAAAAAAGTTCCTGCAAAATGATTCAGATGATCCATCTTCTGGAAATCTTTCACATTTGAGGATATTCAGGCCCTGAAGACGGCTGCCAACTTATTTTTGATCGCAGTGGTAGCGCCACCAACTGGTTAAAACAAATACAAATTATTTTCGTTGATGTTTTTCTCCGGGCAGGTGAACAAAATCTACCTTATATTTGCTCGGATGAGTGTTTAGGCCTTGAGCATGTCACAATACGAAAGTCTTTCGCCTTCTTCAGAGTGTCACATGATGGTGTCTTGTGACCCGTCTTTATCAGCTGATGTTCCATGAGGGCGTGACTTACCTGTCACAAGAATGAAGGCAAGTCACGCCCCCCGCTGTCCGTTCACTCCGCCAAAATGCTGCTCCAGGTGGTAGAGAGGATGAAGGCTCCCTTGTCTCTGTTAATGGTTTTTATGCCTCGCTTGCAGATCTCAATGGCCTCTCTGATCCAGCGCTGTTGTTTGTTCTCTTCGGTGCGGATGACCCTGCCCTTCTCCCGGTCCATGATGTGGTTTTCCCTTTTGCAGTGGTCAGTGATTGCTGATTTGTAATGTTCATGTTGTGCTTGTTCTTTTACTGCTCTGATTTTTCATTTTTTTGACAGGTAAGTCACACCCTCATGGAACATCAGCTGATAAAGACGGGTCTCAAGACACCATCATGCGACACTCTGAAGAAGGCGAAAGACTCGCCGAAACATGTCAGGTAAAAAATTTACCTAAAACATAATTGTCTGCTTTTAATGAATCAGTCAAATATCAATAATAAGAAGACAAAATGAACCTAATACAAATAAATGAATGCTTAATAACTCCCCTGCACATGCTCCTAAAAATCCAAACCTTCACCTGTAAATAAAACGTCCCGACCTGAAGACATCTTAATGTTATTATTTTGTTATACACACAGTGCCGCCAAGTGGAATCAAAAATTTGTTTTTATTTTAATTTTCACGTACTGCACGGTGCCCTTTTGACGAATCCGACTGAAAATTAGTCAGAAAAGACTCAAGACAATGATCTTACTCTCTGCCGAATTTTGTGACGTTTTGGCAAAAGGCGTGGCTATTAAGGTGCTGAAAAGTCCGATTGTACTCTGTGGCAACAAAAGCTCCGGCAACATGACTCAGATGATCCTATCTTCTCGAAGTTGTACACATTTGAGGATACTTCAGCCCTGAAGACATCTACCAACTTATTTTACATCGTAGTAGTAGCGCCACCAACTGGTAAAAGCTAATACAAGTTATTTTCTTGGATGTTTTTCTCCGTGCAACTCAACAAGGTCGCCCTCATATATGCTCGGATGACTGTTTCGGCCATGAGGATGTCACAATACGAAATTCGTGATTTTTCGTGAAAAATTGTGGGAGTGGCATTGCACTGTTCGGCAATAAAACAAAGCTGATTATGAGGTTCTAAATATGAACGACAACTCGTAAAACTTTGCACACACATCAGGCCGAGCAAATTTATCAATATTTTATACGTTAGTTGTGCAGCTTTTTTGAAATGGCTCGCCATGGCCCTCGAGAAATGTTAAAAAAAAGCAGCTCTGGTTGAGTGTTTCACCTCGCTTTTTGTAAATTTTATGGAGTACAGTGAACCCTCGGTTATCGCGGTTAATGGGGACCGAGACCACCCGCGAAAACTGAAAATCCGCGAAGTAGCGGCGCACCTTCAAAAATGCTTAAAAAAAATATACAATATATATAATAAATATAGAAATATATATATATATAATATATATATATATATATATATATATATATATATATATATAGATATATATATATATATATACGGGGAGAGAGAGAGTGAAATTCATGTTATAACAAAAAAAAACAAATTATTATTAAAACGTATTATTTTTTTATTCCCCAGCCATTCTTTTTGTATTTATTTAATTACTCCGACTTTTACCTGCTGGTACGCCGTCCGGTGTGCCCTGTGAAATGAAAGGTGGCATTCTTTATTTATTTATTCATTTATTCATTCATAACTGACAGCCTCGCGCTCGCTCGTGCCCGGGCAGAAGAGGTGCTCCAATTTGGCTTAACTGTGACACACGCCCGTCCTCCTCCCCCGGAGCTTCCATTCGGTTAAACTTAGGGGCCGCTTGGCACCGCCCGTGCCCGGGGAAGGTGCTCCTCTTCGGCTTACTGTGACGCGAGCATGCCCTCCTCCTCCGGAGCTTCCATTCGGTTAAACTTAGGGGCCGCTTGGAACCGCCCGTGCCCGGGGAAGGTGCTCCTCTTCGGCTTACTGTGACGCGAGCATGCCCTCCTCCTCCGGAGCTTCCATTCGGTTAAACTTAGGGGCCGCTTGGCACCGCCCGTGCCCGGGGAAGGTGCTCCTCTACGGCTTAACTGCCACGCACGCTGGCCGGAGCTCTGGTACGGTCCGAACCGCGCGAAACGTCGCCACCGATCGTGTCCGGGGGAACGTGCTCTTCTTCGTCCACTCTCCTCTTCGCCCACGCTCTTCTTCGGCGCACGCCGGCCGTCTAACCGCTCCAGCGCCCCGTCGTGCCGCTCGGCGAAACTACAATGCCCCCGAATATTTTTTAGACCCGCGAAGCACTGAACCCGCGAAAGGTGAACCGCGAAGTAGCGAGGGTTCACTGTATGTATAAGACCAAGACCTACAAAAAAGTCTCTTGGAGCAATGAGCTAGGTTTTACAGGAAGTCGGCCATTTTGAATTTACTTAAAAGGGGGCGGGTCACCACAATGGACTTTGTGTAGAAATTATTATTGGGGCCCGAGCAGCGACCGCGGCGAGGTCCCTATTGTTTTTGTAGAAAATATTATTACTTTTATTATTATTATTATTATTATTAGGGCCTGAGCAGCGACCGCTGCGAAGTCCCTATTGTTTTTGTAGAAATTATTATTATTATTATTTTTCCGATTGTTCGATCGCATTTTTGACCCCCGAAACATGCACAAAAACTCACCAAACTTGGCAGTCTCATCGGGCATGGCGAAAAATTTGATATTTTAACGTCTAATATGAACAGGAAGTGAGTTATGAATTTTTGAAAGTCCGACTTTTGCCCTTTTTTGCATGTTTACAGGGGTCATTCTTTTGCACCCTGATCCTAAAGGCTTCATCTGATTGCCTTAAAGTTCTGTCTGGAGCATCTTAAGACCTGGGACAAACACTGGGGCTAAAATTTTTTGTTTCCGAAATACTATATGACGGGGGCGGGGCTTCAAAGTTTTCACTTAAGATTTCCTTCGCCGCAATGGACAAAATGCTTAATAACTCTCCTGCACGTGCTGCTAAAAATCCAAAACTTCACATGTACATAAAGAGTCTGTACCTGAAGACATCTATATGTTTATATTCAGTTATACACCTTGCGCCAATCAATATCATTTTTTACATTTTGACGTACTGCACGGTGCCCTTTTAACGAATCTGATTGAAAATTGGCTAGAAAAGACTCAAGACATTGATCTTACTCTATCCCTATTTTTGTGACTTTCCTTCGAAGGGCGTGGCTATTACAGTGCCGCAGAGTCTGATTATTCTCCGTGGCAACAAAAGTTCCTGCAAAATGATTCAGATGATCCATCTTCTCGAAATTTTTCACATTTGAGGATATTCAGGCCCTGAAGACGGCTGCCAACTTATTTTTTATCGCAGTGGTAGCGCCACCAACTGGTTAAAACAAATACAAATTATTTTCGTTGATGTTTTTCTCCGGGCAGGTTAACAAAATCTACCTTATATTTGCTCGGATGAGTGTTTAGGCCTTGAGCATGTCACAATACAAAAGTCTTTCGCCTTCTTCAGAGTGTCACATGATGGTGTCTTGTGACCCGTCTTTATCAGCTGATGTTCCATGAGGGCGTGACTTACCTGTCACAAGAATGAAGGCAAGTCACGCCCCCCGCTGTCCGTTCACTCTGCCAAGATGCTGGTCCAGGTGGTAGAGAGGATGAAGGCTCCCTTGTCTCTGTTCATGGTTTTTATGCCTCGCTTGCAGATCTCAATGGCCTCTCTGATCCAGCGCTGTTGTTTGTTCTCTTCTGTGCGGATGACCCTGCCCTTCTCCCGGTATGATGTGGTTTTCCCTTTTGCAGTGGTCAGTGATTGCTGATTTGTAATGTTCATGTTGTGCTTGTTCTTTTACTGCTCTGATTTTTTAATTTTTTTGACAGGTAAGTCACACCCTCATGGAACATCAGCTCAAGACACCATCATGCGACACTCTGAAGAAGGCGAAAGACTCGCCGAAACATGTCAGGTAAAAAATTATCCTAAAACATAATTGTCTGCTTTTAATGAATCAGTCAAATATCAATAATAAGAAGACAAAATGAACCTAATACAAATAAATGAATGCTTAATAACTCCCCTGCACATGCTCCTAAAAATCCAAACCTTCACCTGTAAATAAAACGTCCTGACCTGAAGACATCTTAATGTTATTATTTTGTTATACACACAGTGCCGCCAAGTGGAATCAAAAATGTTTTTTTATTTTAATTTTCACGTACTGCACGGTGCCCTTTTGACGAATCCGACTGAAAATTAGTCAGAAAAGACTCTAGACAATTATCTTACTCTCTGCCGAATTTTGTGACGTTTTGGCAAAAGGCATGGCTATTACGGTGCTGAAAAGTCCGATTGTTCTCTGTGGCAACAAAAGCTCCAGCACCATGACTCAGATGATCCTATCTTCTCGAAGTTGCACACATTTGAGGATACTTAAGCCCTGAAGACATCTACCAACTTATTTTTCATCGTAGTAGTAGCGCCACCAACTGCTTATAGCTAATACAAGTTATTTTCTTGGATGTTTTTCTCCGTGCAACTCAACAAGGTCGCCCTCATATATGCTCGGATGACTGTTTCGGGCCATGAGGATGTCATAATACGAAATTTGTCCTTTTTCATGAAAAGTTGTGGGAGTGGCATTGCACTGTTCGGCAATAAAACAACGCTGATTATGAGGTTCTAAATATGAACAACAACTCGTGAAACTTTACACACACATCAGGCCGAGCAAATTTATCAATATTTTATACGTTAGTTGTGCAGCTTTTTTGAAATGGCTCACCATGGCCCTCGAGAAATGCTAAAAAAAGCAGCCCTGGTTGAGTGTTTCACCTCGCTTTTTGTAAATTTTATGGAGTACAGTGAACCCTCGGTTATCGCGGTTAATGGGGACCGAGACCACCCGCGAAAACTGAAAATCCGGGAAGTAGCGGCGCACCTTCAAAAATGCTTTAAAAAAATATACAATATATATAATAAATATATAAATATATATATATATATATATATATATATATATATATATATATATATATACGGGGGGAGAGAGAGAGAGAGAGAGTGAAATTCATGTTATAACAAAAAAAACAAATTATTATTAAAACTTATTATTTTTTTATTCCCCAACCATTCTTTTTGTATTTATTTAATTACTCCGACTTTTACCTGCTGGTACGCCGTCCGGTGTGCCCTGTGAAATGAAAGGTGGCATTCTTTATTTATTTATTACATTTATTCATTCATAACTGACAGCCTCGCGCTCCGCTCGTGCCCGGGCAGAAGAGGTGCTCCAATTCGGCTTAACTGTGACACACGCCCGCCCTCCTCCCCCGGAGCTTCCATTCGGTTAAACTTAGGGGCCGCTTGGCACCGCCCGTGCCCGGGGAAGGTGCTCCTCTTCGGCTTACTGTGACGCGAGCATGCCCTCCTCCTCCGGAGCTTCCATTCGGTTAAACTTAGGGGCCGCCTGGAACCGCCCGTGCCCGGGGAAGGTGCTCCTCTTCGACTTACTGTGACGCGAGCATGCCCTCCTCCTCCGGAGCTTCCATTCGGTTAAACTCAGGGGCCGCTTGGAACCGCCCGTGCCCGGGGAAGGTGCTCCTCTACGGCTTAACTGCCACGCACGCCGGCCGGAGCTCTGGTACGGTCCGAACCGCGCGAAACGTCGCCACCGATCGTGTCCGGGGGAACGTGCTCTTCTTCGTCCACTCTCCTCTTCGCCCACGCTCTTCTTCGGCGCCCGCCGGCCGTCTAACCGCTCCAGCGCCCCGTCGTGCCGCTCGGCGAAACTACAATGCCCCCGAATATTTTTTAGACCCGCGAAGCACTGAACCCGCGAAAGGTGAACCTCGAAGTAGCGAGGGTTCACTGTATGTATAAGACCAAGACCTACAAAAAAGTCTCTTGGAGCAATGAGCTAGGTTTTACAGGAAGTCGGCCATTTTGAATTTACTTAAAAGGGGGCGGGTCTCCACAATGGACTTTGTGTAGAAATTATTATTGGGGCCCGAGCAGCGACCGCGGCGAGGTCCCTATTGTTTTTGTAGAAATTATTATTACTTTTATTATTATTATTATTATTATTATTATTAGGGCCTGAGCAGCGACCGCTGCGAAGTCCCTATTGTTTTTGTAGAAATTATTATTATTATTATTTTTCCGATTGTTCGATCGCATTTTTGACCCCCGAAACATGCACAAAAACTCACCAAACTTGGCAGTCTCATCGGGCATGGCGAAAAATTTGATATTTTTTAACGTCTAATATGAACAGGAAGTGAGTTATGAATTTTTGAAAGTCCGACTTTTGCCCTTTTTTGCATGTTTACAGGGGTCATTCTTTTGCACCTTGATCCTAAAGGCTTCATCTGATTGCCTTAAAGTTCTGTCTGGAGCATCTGAAGACCTGGCACAAACACTGGGGCTAAAATTTTTTGTTTCCGAAATACTATATGACGGGGGCGGGGCATCAAAGTTTTCACTTAAGATTTCCTTCGCCGCAATGGACAAAATGATTAATAACTCTCCTGCACATGCTGCTAAAAATCCAAAACTTCTTATTCCATTCTTATTTATTCATCTAATTTATATATTTGTCTGTATTATTGTTGTATTGCACTGGAGAGGGGAGCCCTCTAATCTCGTTGCACACTTGTGTACAATGACAATAAAGGGATTTCTATTTCTATTCTATTCATGTACATAAAGAGTCTGTACCTGAAGACATCTATATGTTTATATTCAGTTATACACCTTGCGCCAATCAATATCATTTTTTACATTTTGACGTACTGCACGGTGCCCTTTTAACGAATCTGATTGAAAATTGGCTAGAAAAGACTCAAGACATTGATCTTACTCTATCCCTATTTTTGTGACTTTCCTTCGAAGGGCGTGGCTATTACGGTGCCGCAGAGTCTGATTATTCTCCGTGGCAACAAAAGTTCCTGCAAAATGATTCAGATGATCCATCTTCTCGAAATTTTTCACATTTGAGGATATTCAGGCCCTGAAGACGGCTGCCAACTTATTTTTGATCGCAGTGGTAGCGCCACCAACTGGTTAAAACAAATACAAATTATTTTCGTTGATTTTTTTCTCCGGGCAGGTTAACAAAATCTACCTTACATTTGCTCGGATGAGTGTTTAGGCCTTGAGGATGTCACAATACGAAAGTCTTTTGCCTTCTTCAGAGTGTCACATGATGGTGTCTTGTGGCCCGTCTTTATCAGCTGATGTTCCATGAGGGCGTGACTTACCTGTCACAAGAACGAAGGCAAGTCACGCCCCCCGCTGTCCGTTCACTCCGCCAAAATGCTGCTCCAGGTGGTAGAGAGGATGAAGGCTCCCTTGTCTCTGTTCATGGTTTTTATGCCTCGCTTGCAGATCTCAATGGCCTCTCTGATCCAGCGCTGTTGTTTGTTCTCTTCGGTGCGGATGACCCTGCCCTTCTCCCGGTCCATGATGTGGTTTTCCCTTTTGCAGTGGTCAGTGATTGCTGATTTGTAATGTTCATGTTGTGCTTGTTCTTTTACTGCTCTGATTTTTCATTTTTTTGACAGGTAAGTCACACCCTCATGGAACATCAGCTGATAAAGACGGGTCTCAAGACACCATCATGCGACACTCTGAAGAAGGCGAAAGACTCGCCGAAACATGTCAGGTAAAAAATTAACCTAAAACATAATTGTCTGCTTTTAATGAATCAGTCAAATATCAATAATAAGAAGACAAAATGAACCTAATACAAATAAATGAATGCTTAATAACTCCCCTGCACATGCTCCTAAAAATCCAAACCTTCACCTGTAAATAAAACGTCCCGACCTGAAGACATCTTAATGCTATTATTTTGTTATACACACAGTGCCGCCAAGTGGAATCAAAAATTTGTTTTTATTTTAATTTTCACGTACTGCACGGTGCCCTTTTGACGAATCCGACTGAAAATTAGTCAGAAAAGACTCAAGACAATGATCTTACTCTCTGCCGAATTTTGTGACGTTTTGGCAAAAGGCGTGGCTATTAAGGTGCTGAAAAGTCCGATTGTACTTTGTGGCAACAAAAGCTCCGGCAACATGACTCAGATGATCCTATCTTCTCGAAGTTGTACACATTTGAGGATACTTCAGCCCTGAAGACATCTACCAACTTATTTTACATCGTAGTAGTAGCGCCACCAACTGGTAAAAGCTAATACAAGTTATTTTCTTGGATGTTTTTCTCCGTGCAACTCAACAAGGTCGCCCTCATATATGCTCGGATGACTGTTTCGGCCATGAGGATGTCACAATACGAAATTCGTGATTTTTCGTGAAAAGTTGTGGGAGTGGCATTGCACTGTTCGGCAATAAAACAAAGCTGATTATGAGGTTCTAAATATGAACGACAACTCGTAAAACTTTACACACACATCAGGCCGAGCAAATTTATCAATATTTTATAAGTTAGTTGTGCAGCTTTTTTGAAATGGCTCGCCATGGCCCTCGAGAAATGTTAAAAAAAAGCAGCTCTGGTTGAGTGTTTCACCTCGCTTTTTGTAAATTTTATGGAGTACAGTGAACCCTCGGTTATCGCGGTTAATGGGGACCGAGACCACCCGCGAAAACTGAAAATCCGCGAAGTAGCGGCGCACCTTCAAAAATGCTTAAAAAAAATATACAATATATATAATAAATATATATATATATATATATATATATATATATATATATATATACAGGGAGAGAGAGAGTGAAATTCATGTTATAACAAAAAAACCAAATTATTATTAAAACGTATTATTTTTTTATTCCCCAGCCATTCTTTTTGTATTTATTTAATTACTCCGACTTTTACCTGCTGGTACGCCGTCCGGTGTGCCCTGTGAAATGAAAGGTGGCATTCTTTATTTATTTATTCATTTATTCATTCATAACTGACAGCCTCGTGCTCGTGCGGGCAGAAGAGGTGCTCCAATTTGGCTTAACTGTGACACACGCCCGTCCTCCTCCCCCGGAGCTTCCATTCGGTTAAACTTAGGGGCCGCTTGGCACCGCCCGTGCCCGGGGAAGGTGCTCCTCTTCGGCTTACTGTGACGCGAGCATGCCCTCCTCCTCCGGAGCTTCCATTCGGTTAAACTTAGGGGCCGCTTGGAACCGCCCGTGCCCGGGGAAGGTGCTCCTCTTCGGCTTACTGTGACGCGAGCATGCCCTCCTCCTCCGGAGCTTCCATTCGGTTAAACTTAGGGGCCGCTTGGAACCGCCCGTGCCCGGGGAAGGTGCTCCTCTTCGGCTTACTGTGACGCGAGCATGCCCTCCTCCTCCGGAGCTTCCATTCGGTTAAACTTAGGGGCCGCTTGGCACCGCCCGTGCCCGGGGAAGGTGCTCCTCTACGGCTTAACTGCCACGCACGCTGGCCGGAGCTCTGGTACGGTCCGAACCGCGCGAAACGTCGCCACCGATCGTGTCCGGGGGAACGTGCTCTTCTTCGTCCACTCTCCTCTTCGCCCACGCTCTTCTTCGGCGCACGCCGGCCGTCTAACCGCTCCAGCGCCCCGTCGTGCCGCTCGGCGAAACTACAATGCCCCCGAATATTTTTTAGACCCGCGAAGCACTGAACCCGCGAAAGGTGAACCGCGAAGTAGCGAGGGTTCACTGTATGTATAAGACCAAGACCTACAAAAAAGTCTCTTGGAGCAATGAGCTAGGTTTTACAGGAAGTCGGCCATTTTGAATTTACTTAAAAGGGGGCGGGTCACCACAATGGACTTTGTGTAGAAATTATTATTGGGGCCCGAGCAGCGACCGCGGCGAGGTCCCTATTGTTTTTGTAGAAAATATTATTACTTTTATTATAATTATTATTATTATTATTAGGGCCTGAGCAGCGACCGCTGCGAAGTCCCTATTGTTTTTGTAGAAATTATTATTATTATTATTTTTCCGATTGTTCGATCGCATTTTTGACCCCCGAAACATGCACAAAAACTCACCAAAGTTGGCAGTCTCATCGGGCATGGCGAAAAATTTGATATTTTAATGTCTAATATGAACAAGAAGTGAGTTATGAATTTTTGAAAGTCCGACTTTTGCCCTTTTTTGCATGTTTACAGGGGTCATTCTTTTGCACCCTGATCCTAAAGGCTTCATCTGATTGCCTTAAAATTCTGTCTGTAGCTTCTGAAGACCTGGGACAAACACTGGGGCTAAAATTTTTTGTTTCCGAAATACTATATGACGGGGGCGGGGCATCAAAGTTTTCACTTAAGATTTGCTTCGCCGCAATGGACAAAATGCTTAATAACTCTCCTGCACATGCTGCTAAAAATCCAAAACTTCACATGTACATAAAGAGTCTGTACCTGAAGACATCTATATGTTTATATTCAGTTATACACCTTGCGCCAATCAATATCATTTTTTACATTTTGACGTACTGCACGGTGCCCTTTTAACGAATCTGATTGAAAATTGGCTAGAAAAGACTCAAGACATTGATCTTACTCTATCCCTATTTTTGTGACTTTCCTTCGAAGGGCGTGGCTATTACGGTGCCGCAGAGTCTGATTATTCTCCGTGGCAACAAAAGTTCCTGCAAAATGATTCAGATGATCCATCTTCTCGAAATTTTTCACATTTGAGGATATTCAGGCCCTGAAGACGGCTGCCAACTTATTTTTGATCGCAGTGGTAGCGCCACCAACTGGTTAAAACAAATACAAATTATTTTCGTTGATTTTTTTCTCCGGGCAGGTTAACAAAATCTACCTTACATTTGCTCGGATGAGTGTTTAGGCCTTGAGGATGTCACAATACGAAAGTCTTTCGCCTTCTTCAGAGTGTCACATGATGGTGTCTTGTGGCCCGTCTTTATCAGCTGATGTTCCATGAGGGCGTGACTTACCTGTCACAAGAATGAAGGCAAGTCACGCCCCCCGCTGTCCGTTCACTCCGCCAAAATGCTGCTCCAGGTGGTAGAGAGGATGAAGGCTCCCTTGTCTCTGTTCATGGTTTTTATGCCTCGCTTGCAGATCTCAATGGCCTCTCTGATCCAGCGCTGTTGTTTATTCTCTTCGGTGCGGATGACCCTGCCCTTCTCCCGGTCCATGATGTGGTTTTCCCTTTTGCAGCGGTCAGTGATTGCTGATTTGTAATGTTCATGTTGTGCTTGTTCTTTTACTGCTCTGATTTTTTCATTTTTTTGACAGGTAAGTCACACCCTCATGGAACATCAGCTGATAAAGACGGGTCTCAAGACACCATCATGCGACACTCTGAAGAAGGCAAAAGACTCGCCGAAACATGTCAGGTAAAAAATTAACCTAAAACATAATTGTCTGCTTTTAATGAATCAGTCAAATATCAATAATAAGAAGACAAAATGAACCTAATACAAATAAATGAATGCTTAATAACTCCCCTGCACATGCTCCTAAAAATCCAAACCTTCACCTGTAAATAAAACGTCCCGACCTGAAGACATCTTAATGTTATTATTTTGTTATACACACAGCGCCGCCAAGTGGAATCAAAAATTTGTTTTTATTTTAATTTTCACGTACTGCACGGTGCCCTTTTGACGAATCCGACTGAAAATTAGTCAGAAAAGACTCAAGACAATGATCTTACTCTCTGCCGAATTTTGTGACGTTTTGGCAAAAGGCGTGGCTATTACGGTGCTGAAAAGTCCGATTGTACTCTGTGGCAACAAAAGCTCCGGCAACATGACTCAGATGATCCTATCTTCTCGAAGTTGTACACATTTGAGGATACTTCAGCCCTGAAGACATCTACCGACTTATTTTTCATTGTAGTAGTAGCGCCACCAACTGGTAAAAGCTAATACAAGTTATTTTCTTGGATGTTTTTCTCCGTGCAACTCAACAAGGTCGCCCTCATATATGCTCGGATGACTGTTTCGGCCATGAGGATGTCACAATACGAAATTAGTCCTTTTTCGTGAAAAGTTGTGGGAGTGGCATTGCACTGTTCGGCAATAAAACAACGCTGATTATGAGGTTCTAAATATGAACGACAACTCGTGAAACTTTACACACACATCAGGCCGAGCAAATTTATCAATATTTTATACGTTAGTTGTGCAGCTTTTTTTAAATGGCTCGCCATGGCCCTTGAGAAATGTTCAAAAAAGCAGCCCTGATTGAGTGTTTCACCTCGCTTTTTGTAAATTTTATGGAGTACAGTGAACCCTCGGTTATCGCGGTTAATGGGGACCGAGACCACCCGCGAAAACTGAAAATCCGCGAAGTAGCGGCGCACCTTCAAAAATGCTTAAAAAAAATATACAATATATATAATAAATATATATATATATATATATATATATATATATATATATATATATACGGGGAGAGAGAGAGTGAAATTCATTTTATAACAAAAAAACCAAATTATTATTAAAACGTATTATTTTTTTATTCCCCAGCCATTCTTTTTGTATTTATTTAATTACTCCGACTTTTACCTGCTGGTACGCCGTCCGGTGTGCCCTGTGAAATGAAAGGTGGCATTCTTTATTTATTTATTCATTTATTCATTCATAACTGACAGCCTCGCGCTCCGCTCGTGCCCGGGCGGAAGAGGTGCTCCAATTCGGCTTAACTGTGACACACGCCCGCCCTCCTCCCCCGGAACTTCCATTCGGTTAAACTTAGGGGCCGCTTGGCACCGCCCGTGCCCGGGGAAGGTGCTCCTCTTCGGCTTACTGTGACGCGAGCATGCCCTCCTCCTCCGGAGCTTCCATTCAGTTAAACTTAGGGGCCGCTTGGAACCGCCCGTGCCCGGGGAAGGTGCTCCTCTTCGGCTTACTGTGACGCGAGCATGCCCTCCTCCTCCGGAGCTTCCATTCGGTTAAACTTAGGGGCCGCTTGGCACCGCCCGTGCCCGGGGAAGGTGCTCCTCTACGGCTTAACTGCCACGCACGCCGGCCGGAGCTCTGGTACGGTCCGAACCGCGCGAAACGTCGCCACCGATCGTGTCAGGGAGAACGTGCTCTTCTTCGTCCACTCTCCTCTTCGCCCACGCTCTTCTTCGGCGCACGCCGGCCGTCTAACCGCTCCAGCGCCCCGTCGTGCCGCTCGGCGAAACTACAATGCCCCCGAATATTTTTTAGACCCGCGAAGCACTGAACCCGCGAAAGGTGAACCGCGAAGTAGCGAGGGTTCACTGTATGTATAAGACCAAGACCTACAAAAAAGTCTCTTGGAGCAATGAGCTAGGTTTTACAGGAAGTCGGCCATTTTGAATTTACTTAAAAGGGGGCGGGTCACCACAATGGACTTTGTGTAGAAATTATTATTGGGGCCCGAGCAGCGACGGCGGCGAGGTCCCTATTGTTTTTGTAGAAATTATTATTAGGGCCTGAGCAGCGACCGCTACGAGGTCCCCATTGTTTTTGTGGAAATTATTATTATTTTTATTATTATTATTATTAGGGCCCGAGCAGTGACCGCTGCGAGGTCCCTATTGTTTTTCTAGAAATTGTTATTAGGGCCCGAGCTGCGACGGCTGCGAGGTCCCTATTGTTTTTGTAGAAAATATTATTACTTTTATTATTATTAATATTATTATTATTATTATTAGGGCCTGAGCAGCGACCGCTGCGAAGTCCCTATTGTTTTTGTAGAAATTATTATTATTATTATTTTTCCGATTGTTCGATCGCATTTTTGACCCCCGAAACATGCACAAAAACTCACCAAACTTGGCAGTCTCATCGGGCATGGCGAAAAATTTGATATTTTAACGTCTAATATGAACAGGAAGTGAGTTATGAATTTTTGAAAGTCCGACTTTTGCCCTTTTTTGCATGTTTACAGGGGTCATTCTTTTGCACCCTGATCCTAAAGGCTTCATCTGATTGCCTTAAAATTCTGTCTGTAGCATCTGAAGACCTGGGACAAACACTGGGGCTAAATTTTTTTGTTTCCGAAATACTATATGACGGGGGCGGGGCTTCAAAGTTTTCACTTAAGATTTCCTTCGCCGCAATGGACAAAATGCTTAATAACTCTCCTGCACATGCTGCTAAAAATCCAAAACTTCACATGTACATAAAAAGTCTGTACCTGAAGACATCTATATGTTTATATTCAGTTATACACCTTGCGCCAATCAATATCATTTTTTACATTTTGACGTACTGCACGGTGCCCTTTTAACGAATCTGATTGAAAATTGGCTAGAAAAGACTCAAGACATTGATCTTACTCTATCCCTATTTTTGTGACTTTCCTTCGAAGGGCGTGGCTATTACGGTGCCGCAGAGTCTGATTATTCTCTGTGGCAACAAAAGTTCCTGCAAAATGATTCAGATGATCCATCTTCTCGAAATTTTTCACATTTGAGGATATTCAGGCCCTGAAGACGGCTGCCAACTTATTTTTGATCGCAGTGGTAGCGCCACCAACTGGTTAAAACAAATACAAATTATTTTCGTTGATGTTTTTCTCCGGGCAGGTGAACAAAATCTACCTTATATTTGCTCGGATGAGTGTTTAGGCCTTGAGCATGTCACAATACGAAAGTCTTTCGCCTTCTTCAGAGTGTCACATGATGCTGTCTTGTGACCCGTCTTTATCAGCTGATGTTCCATGAGGGCGTGACTTACCTGTCACAAGAATGAAGGCAAGTCACGCCCCCCGCTGTCCGTTCACTCCGCCAAGATGCTGGTCCAGGTGGTAGAGAGGATGAAGGCTCCCTTGTCTCTGTTCATGGTTTTTATGCCTCGCTTGCAGATCTCAATGGCCTCTCTGATCCAGCGCTGTTGTTTGTTCTCTTCTGTGCGGATGACCCTGCCCTTCTCCCGGTCCATGATGTGGTTTTCCCTTTTGCAGTGGTCAGTGATTGCTGATTTGTAATGTTCATGTTGTGCTTGTTCTTTTACTGCTCTGATTTTTTTCATTTTTTTGACAGGTAAGTCACACCCTCATGGAACATCAGCTCAAGACACCATCATGCGACACTCTGAAGAAGGCGAAAGACTCGCCGAAACATGTCAGGTAAAAAATTAACCTAAAACATAATTGTCTGCTTTTAATGAATCAGTCAAATATCAATAATAAGAAGACAAAATGAACCTAATACAAATAAATGAATGCTTAATAACTCCCCTGCACATGCTCCTAAAAATCCAAACCTTCACCTGTAAATAAAACGTCCCGACCTGAAGACATCGTAATGTTATTATTTTGTTATACACACAGTGCCGCCAAGTGGAATCAAAAATTTGTTTTTATTTTAATTTTCACGTACTGCACGGTGCCCTTTTGACGAATCCGACTGAAAATGAGTCAGAAAAGACTCAAGACAATGATCTTACTCTCTGCCGAATTTTGTGGCGTTTTGGCAAAAGGCGTGGCTATTAAGGTGCTGAAAAGTCCGATTGTACTCTGTGGCAACAAAAGCTCCGGCAACATGACTCAGATGATCTTATCTTCTCGAAGTTGTACACATTTGAGGATACTTCAGCCCTGAAGACATCTACCAACTTATTTTACATCGTAGTAGTAGCGCCACCAACTGGTAAAAGCTAATACAAGTTATTTTCTTGTATGTTTTTCTCCGTGCAACTCAACAAGGTCGCCCTCATATATGCTCGGATGACTGTTTCGGCCATGAGGATGTCACAATACGAAATTCGTCCTTTTTCGTGAAAAGTTGTGGGAGTGGCATTGCACTGTTCGGCAATAAAACAAAGCTGATTATGAGGTTCTAAATATGAACGACAACTCGTAAAACTTTACACACACATCAGGCCGAGCAAATTTATCAATATTTTATACGTTAGTTGTGCAGCTTTTTTGAAATGGCTCGCCATGGCCCTCGAGAAATGTTAAAAAAAGCAGCTCTGGTTGAGTGTTTCACCTCGCTTTTTGTAAATTTTATGGAGTACAGTGAACCCTCGGTTATCGCGGTTAATGGGGACCGAGACCACCCGCGAAAACTGAAAATCCGCGAAGTAGCGGCGCACCTTCAAAAATGCTTAAAAAAAATATACAATATATATAATAAATATATATATATATATATATATATATATATATATATATATATATATATATATATATATATATACGGGGAGAGAGAGAGTGAAATTCATGTTATAACAAAAAAAACAAATTATTATTAAAACGTATTATTTTTTTATTCCCCAGCCATTCTTTTTGTATTTATTTAATTACTCCGACTTTTACCTGCTGGTACGCCGTCCGGTGTGCCCTGTGAAATGAAAGGTGGCATTCTTTATTTATTTATTCATTTATTCATTCATAACTGACAGCCTCGCGCTCCGCTCGTGCCCGGGCAGAAGAGGTGCTCCAATTTGGCTTAACTGTGACACACGCCCGTCCTCCTCCCCCGGAGATTCCATTCGGTTAAACTTAGGGGCCGCTTGGCACCGCCCGTGCCCGGGGAAGGTGCTCCTCTTCGGCTTACTGTGACGCGAGCATGCCCTCCTCCTCCGGAGCTTCCATTCGGTTAAACTTAGGGGCCGCTTGGAACCGCCCGTGCCCGGGGACGGTGCTCCTCTTCGGCTTACTGTGACGCGAGCATGCCCTCCTCCTCCGGAGCTTCCATTCGGTTAAACTTAGGGGCCGCTTGGCACCGCCCGTGCC
Source organism: Idiotropiscis lumnitzeri (assembly GCF_059441095.1). Lineage (NCBI taxonomy): Eukaryota > Metazoa > Chordata > Actinopteri > Syngnathiformes > Syngnathidae > Idiotropiscis > Idiotropiscis lumnitzeri. The sequence continues at coordinate 27,379 of NW_028283650.1, forward strand.
CGGGGAAGGTGCTCCTCTACGGCTTAACTGCCACGCACGCTGGCCGGAGCTCTGGTACGGTCCGAACCGCGCGAAACGTCGCCACCGATCGTGTCCGGGGGAACGTGCTCTTCTTCGTCCACTCTCCTCTTCGCCCACGCTCTTCTTCGGCGCACGCCGGCCGTCTAACCGCTCCAGCGCCCCGTCGTGCCGCTCGGCGAAACTACAATGCCCCCGAATATTTTTTAGACCCGCGAAGCACTGAACCCGCGAAAGGTGAACCGCGAAGTAGCGAGGGTTCACTGTATGTATAAGACCAAGACCTACAAAAAAGTCTCTTGGAGCAATGAGCTAGGTTTTACAGGAAGTCGGCCATTTTGAATTTACTTAAAAGGGGGCGGGTCACCACAATGGACTTTGTGTAGAAATTATTATTGGGGCCCGAGCAGCGACCGCGGCGAGGTCCCTATTGTTTTTGTAGAAAATATTATTACTTTTATTATTATTATTATTATTATTATTAGGGCCTGAGCAGCGACCGCTGCGAAGTCCCTATTGTTTTTGTAGAAATTATTATTATTATTATTTTTCCGATTGTTCGATCGCATTTTTGACCCCCGAAACATGCACAAAAACTCACCAAACTTGGCAGTCTCATCGGGCATGGCGAAAAATTTGATATTTTAACGTCTAATATGAACAGGAAGTGAGTTATGAATTTTTGAAAGTCCGACTTTTGCCCTTTTTTGCATGTTTACAGGGGTCATTCTTTTGCACCCTGATCCTAAAGGCTTCATCTGATTGCCTTAAAATTCTGTCTGTAGCATCTGAAGACCTGGGACAAACACTGGGGCTAAAATTGTTTGTTTCCGAAATACTATATGACGGGGGCGGGGCATCAAAGTTTTCACTTAAGATTTCCTTCGCCGCAATGGACAAAATGCTTAATAACTCTCCTGCACATGCTGCTAAAAATCCAAAACTTCACATGTACATAAAGAGTCTGTACCTGAAGACATCTATATGTTTATATTCAGTTATACACCTTGCGCCAATCAATATCATTTTTTACATTTTGACGTACTGCACGGTGCCCTTTTAACGAATCTGATTGAAAATTGGCTAGAAAAGACTCAAGACATTGATCTTACTCTATCCCTATTTTTACGACTTTCCTTCAAAGGGCGTGGCTATTACGGTGCCGCAGAGTCTGATTATTCTCCGTGGCAACAAAAGTTCCTGCAAAATGATTCAGATGATCCATCTTCTGGAAATCTTTCACATTTGAGGATATTCAGGCCCTGAAGACGGCTGCCAACTTATTTTTGATCGCAGTGGTAGCGCCACCAACTGGTTAAAACAAATACAAATTATTTTCGTTGATGTTTTTCTCCGGGCAGGTGAACATAATCTACCTTATATTTGCTCGGATGAGTGTTTAGGCCTTGAGCATGTCACAATACGAAAGTCTTTCGCCTTCTTCAGAGTGTCACATGATGCTGTCTTGTGACCCGTCTTTATCAGCTGATGTTCCATGAGGGCGTGACTTACCTGTCACAAGAATGAAGGCAAGTCACGCCCCCCGCAGTCCGTTCACTCCGCCAAGATGCTGCTCCAGGTGGTAGAGAGGATGAAGGCTCCCTTGTCTCTGTTCATGGTTTTTATGCCTCGCTTGCAGATCTCAATGGCCTCTCTGATCCAGCGCTGTTGTTTGTTCTCTTCTGTGCGGATGACCCTGCCCTTCTCCCGGTCCATGATGTGGTTTTCCCTTTTGCAGTGGTCAGTGATTGCTGATTTGTAATGTTCATGTTGTGCTTGTTCTTTTACTGCTCTGATTTTTTCATTTTTTTGACAGGTAAGTCACACCCTCATGGAACATCAGCTCAAGACACCATCATGCGACACTCTGAAGAAGGCAAAAGACTCGCCGAAACATGTCAGGTAAAAAATTAACCTAAAACATAATTGTCTGCTTTTAATGAATCAGTCAAATATCAATAATAAGAAGACAAAATGAACCTAATACAAATAAATGAATGCTTAATAACTCCCCTGCACATGCTCCTAAAAATCCAAACCTTCACCTGTAAATAAAACGTCCCGACCTGAAGACATCTTAATGTTATTATTTTGTTATACACACAGTGCCGCCAAGTGGAATCAAAAATTTGTTTTTATTTTAATTTTCACATACTGCACGGTGCCCTTTTGACGAATCCGACTGAAAATGAGTCAGAAAAGATTCAAGACAATGATCTTACTCTCTGCCGAATTTTGTGACGTTTTGGCAAAAGGCGTGGCTATTAAGGTGCTGAAAAGTCCAATTGTACTCTGTGGCAACAAAAGCTCCGGCAACATGACTCAGATGATCCTATCTTCTCGAAGTTGTACACATTTGAGGATACTTCAGCCCTGAAGACATCTACCAACTTATTTTACATCGTAGTAGTAGCGCCACCAACTGGTAAAAGCTAATACAAGTTATTTTCTTGGATGTTTTTCTCCGTGCAACTCAACAAGGTCGCCCTCATATATGCTCGGATGACTGTTTCGGCCATGAGGATGTCACAATACGAAATTCGTCCTTTTTCATGAAAAGTTGTGGGAGTGGCATTGCACTGTTCGGCAATAAAACAAAGCTGATTATGAGGTTCTAAATATGAACGACAACTCGTAAAACTTTACACACACATCAGGCCGAGCAAATTTATCAATATTTTATACGTTAGTTGTGCAGCTTTTTTGAAATGGCTCGCCATGGCCCTCGAGAAATGTTAAAAAAAGCAGCTCTGGTTGAGTGTTTCACCTCGCTTTTTGTAAATTTTATGGAGTACAGTGAACCCTCGGTTATCGCGGTTAACGGGGACCGAGACCACCCGCGAAAACTGAAAATCCGCGAAGTAGCGGCGCACCTTCAAAAATGCTTAAAAAAAATAAACAATATATATAATAAATATATATATATATATATATATATATATATATATATATATATATATATATATACGGGGAGAGAGAGTGAAATTCATGTTATAACAAAAAAACTAAATTATTATTAAAACGTATTATTTTTTTATTCCCCAGCCATTCTTTTAGTATTTATTTAATTACTCCGACTTTTACCTGCTGGTACGCCGTCCGGTGTGCCCTGTGAAATGAAAGGTGGCATTCTTTATTTATTTATTCATTCATAACTGACAGCCTCGCGCTCCGCTCGTGCCCGGGCAGAAGAGGTGCTCCAATTTGGCTTAACTGTGACACACGCCCGCCCTCCTCCCCCGGAGCTTCCATTCGGTTAAACTTAGGGGCCGCTTGGCACCGCCCGTGCCCGGGGAAGGTGCTCCTCTTCGGCTTACTGTGACGCGAGCATGCCCTCCTCCTCCGGAGCTTCCATTCGGTTAAACTTAGGGGCCGCTTGGAACCGCCCGTGCCCGGGGAAGGTGCTCCTCTACGGCTTAACTGCCACGCACGCCGGCCGGAGCTCTGGTACGGTCCGAACCGCGCGAAACGTCGCCACCGATCGTGTCCGGGGGAACGTGCTCTTCTTCGTCCACTCTCCTCTTCGCCCACGCTCTTCTTCGGCGCACGCCGGCCGTCTAACCGCTCCAGCGCCCCGTCGTGCCGCTCGGCGAAACTACAATGCCCCCGAATATTTTTTAGACCCGCGAAGCACTGAACCCGCGAAAGGTGAACCGCGAAGTAGCGAGGGTTCACTGTATGTATAAGACCAAGACCTACAAAAAAGTCTCTTGGAGCAATGAGCTAGGTTTTACAGGAAGTCGGCCATTTTGAATTTACTTAAAAGGGGGCGGGTCACCACAATGGACTTTGTGTAGAAATTATTATTGGGGCCCGAGCAGCGACCGCGGCGAGGTCCCTATTGTTTTTGTAGAAAACATTATTACTTTTATTATTATTATTATTATTATTATTAGGGCCTGAGCAGCGACCGCTGCGAAGTCCCTATTGTTTTTGTAGAAATTATTATTATTATTATTTTTCCGATTGTTCGATCGCATTTTTGACCCCCGAAACATGCACAAAAACTCACCAAACTTGGCAGTCTCATCGGGCATGGCGAAAAATTTGATATTTTCACGTCTAATATGAACAGGAAGTGAGTTATGAATTTTTGAAAGTCCGACTTTTGCCCTTTTTTGCATGTTTACAGGGGTCATTCTTTTGCACCCTGATCCTAAAGGCTTCATCTGATTGCCTTAAAATTCTGTCTGTAGCATCTGAAGACCTGGGACAAACACTGGGGCTAAAATTTTTTGTTTCCGAAATACTATATGACGGGGGCGGGGCTTCAAAGTTTTCACTTAAGATTTCCTTCGCCGCAATGGACAAAATGCTTAATAACTCTCCTGCACATGCTGCTAAAAATCCAAAACTTCACATGTACATAAAGAGTCTGTACCTGAAGACATCTATATGTTTATATTCAGTTATACACCTTGCGCCAATCAATATCATTTTTTACATTTTGACGTACTGCATGGTGCCCTTTTAACGAATCCGATTGAAAATTGGCTAGAAAAGACTCAAGACATTGATCTTACTCTATCCCTATTTTTATGACTTTCCTTCAAAGGGCGTGGCTATTACGGTGCCGCAGAGTCTGATTATTCTCCGTGGCAACAAAAGTTCCTGCAAAATGATTCAGATGATCCATCTTCTGGAAATCTTTCACATTTGAGGATATTCAGGCCCTGAAGACGGCTGCCAACTTATTTTTGATCGCAGTGGTAGCGCCACCAACTGGTTAAAACAAATACAAATTATTTTCGTTGATGTTTTTCTCCGGGCAGGTGAACAAAATCTACCTTATATTTGCTCGGATGAGTGTTTAGGCCTTGAGCATGTCACAATACAAAAGTCTTTCGCCTTCTTCAGAGTGTCACATGATGGTGTCTTGTGACCCGTCTTTATCAGCTGATGTTCCATGAGGGCGTGACTTACCTGTCACAAGAATGAAGGCAAGTCACGCCCCCCGCTGTCCGTTCACTCCGCCAAGATGCTGGTCCAGGTGGTAGAGAGGATGAAGGCTCCCTTGTCTCTGTTCATGGTTTTTATGCCTCGCTTGCAGATCTCAATGGCCTCTCTGATCCAGCGCTGTTGTTTGTTCTCTTCTGTGCGGATGACCCTGCCCTTCTCCCGGTCCATGATGTGGTTTTCCCTTTTGCAGTGGTCAGTGATTGCTGATTTGTAATGTTCATGTTGTGCTTGTTCTTTTACTGCTCTGATTTTTTCATTTTTTTGACAGGTAAGTCACACCCTCATGGAACATCAGCTGATAAAGACGGGTCTCAAGACACCATCATGCGACACTCTGAAGAAGGCGAAAGACTCGCCGAAACATGTCAGGTAAAAAATTAACCTTAAACATAATTGTCTGCTTTTAATGAATCAGTCAAATATCAATAATAAGAAGACAAAATGAACCTAATACAAATAAATGAATGCTTAATAACTCCCCTGCACATGCTCCTAAAAATCCAAACCTTCACCTGTAAATAAAACGTCCCGACCTGAAGACATCTTAATGTTATTATTTTGTTATACACACAGTGCCGCCAAGTGGAATCAAAAATTTTTTTTTATTTTAATTTTCACGTACTGCACGGTGCCCTTTTGACGAATCCGACTGAAAATTAGTCAGAAAAGACTCAAGACAATGATCTTACTCTCTGCCGAATTTTGTGACGTTTTGGCAAAAGGCGTGGCTATTAAGGTGCTGAAAAGTCCGATTGTACTCTGTGGCAACAAAAGCTCCGGCAACATGACTCAGATGATCCTATCTTCTCGAAGTTGTACACATTTGAGGATACTTCAGCCCTGAAGACATCTACCAACTTATTTTACATTGTAGTAGTAGCGCCACCAACTGGTAAAAGCTAATACAAGTTATTTTCTTGGATGTTTTTCTCCGTGCAACTCAACAAGGTCGCCCTCATATATGCTCGGATGACTGTTTCGGCCATGAGGATGTCACAATACGAAATTTGTGATTTTTCGTGAAAAGTTGTGGGAGTGGCATTGCACTGTTCGGCAATAAAACAAAGCTGAATATGAGGTTCTAAATATGAACGACAACTCGTAAAACTTTACACACACATCAGGCCGAGCAAATTTATCAATATTTTATACGTTAGTTGTGCAGCTTTTTTGAAATGGCTCGCCATGGCCCTCGAGAAATGTTAAAAAAAAGCAGCTCTGGTTGAGTGTTTCACCTCGCTTTTTGTAAATTTTATGGAGTACAGTGAACCCTCGGTTATCGCGGTTAATGGGGACCGAGACCACCCGCGAAAACTGAAAATCCGCGAAGTAGCGGCGCACCTTCAAAAATGCTTAAAAAAAATATACAATATATACAATAAATATATAATATATATATATATATATATATATATATATATATATATATATATATATATATATATATATATATATACACGGGGAGAGAGAGAGTGAAATTCATGTTATAACAAAAAAAACTAATTATTATTAAAACGTATTATTTTTTTATTCCCCAGCCATTCTTTTTGTATTTATTTAATTACTCCGACTTTTACCTGCTGGTACGCCGTCCGGTGTGCCCTGTGAAATGAAAGGTGGCATTCTTTATTTATTTATTCATTTATTCATTCATAACTGACAGCCTCGCGCTCCGCTCGTGCCCGGGCAGAAGAGGTGCTCCAATTTGGCTTAACTGTGACACACGCCCGTCCTCCTCCCCCGGAGATTCCATTCGGTTAAACTTAGGGGCCGCTTGGCACCGCCCGTGCCCGGGGAAGGTGCTCCTCTTCGGCTTACTGTGACGCGAGCATGCCCTCCTCCTCCGGAGCTTCCATTCGGTTAAACTTAGGGGCCGCTTGGAACCGCCCGTGCCCGGGGACGGTGCTCCTCTTCGGCTTACTGTGACGCGAGCATGCCCTCCTCCTCCGGAGCTTCCATTCGGTTAAACTTAGGGGCCGCTTGGCACCGCCCGTGCCCGGGGAAGGTGCTCCTCTACGGCTTAACTGCCACGCATGCTGGCCGGAGCTCTGGTACGGTCCGAACCGCGCGAAACGTCGCCACCGATCGTGTCCGGGGGAACGTGCTCTTCTTCGTCCACTCTCCTCTTCGCCCACGCTCTTCTTCGGCGCACGCCGGCCGTCTAACCGCTCCAGCGCCCCGTCGTGCCGCTCGGCGAAACTACAATGCCCCCGAATATTTTTTAGACCCGCGAAGCACTGAACCCGCGAAAGGTGAACCGCGAAGTAGCGAGGGTTCACTGTATGTATAAGACCAAGACCTACAAAAAAGTCTCTTGGAGCAATGAGCTAGGTTTTACAGGAAGTCGGCCATTTTGAATTTACTTAAAAGGGGGCGGGTCACCACAATGGACTTTGTGTAGAAATTATTATTGGGGCCCGAGCAGCGACCGCGGCGAGGTCCCTATTGTTTTTGTAGAAAATATTATTACTTTTATTATTATTATTATTAGGGCCTGAGCAGCGACCGCTGCGAAGTCCCTATTGTTTTTGTAGAAATTATTATTATTATTATTTTTCCGATTGTTCGATCGCATTTTTGACCCCCGAAACATGCACAAAAACTCACCAAACTTGGCAGTCTCATCGGGCATGACGAAAAATTTGATATTTTAACGTCTAATATGAACAGGAATTGAGTTATGAATTTTTGAAAGTCTGACTTTTGCCCTTTTTTGCATGTTTACAGGGGTCATTCTTTTGCACCCTGATCTAAAGGCTTCATCTGATTGCCTTAAAATTCTGTCTGTAGCATCTGAAGACCTGGCACAAACACTGGGGCTAAAATTTTTTGTTTCCGAAATACTATATGACGGGGGCGGGGCATCAAAGTTTTCACTTAAGATTTCCTTCGCCGCAATGGACAAAATGCTTAATAACTCTCCTGCACATGCTGCTAAAAATCCAAAACTTCACATGTACATAAAGAGTCTGTACCTGAAGACATCTATATGTTTATATTCAGTTATACACCTTGCGCCAATCAATATCATTTTTTACATTTTGACGTACTGCACGGTGCCCTTTTAACGAATCTGATTGAAAATTGGCTAGAAAAGACTCAAGACATTGATCTTACTCTATCCCTATTTTTGTGACTTTCCTTCGAAGGGCGTGGCTATTACGGTGCCGCAGAGTCTGATTATTCTCCGTGGCAACAAAAGTTCCTGCAAAATGATTCAGATGATCCATCTTCTCGAAATTTTTCACATTTGAGGATATTCAGGCCCTGAAGACGGCTGCCAACTTATTTTTGATCGCAGTGGTCACGCCACCAACTGGTTAAAACAAATACAAATTATTTTCGTTGATTTTTTTCTCCGGGCAGGTTAACAAAATCTACCTTACATTTGCTCGGATGAGTGTTTAGGCCTTGAGGATGTCACAATACGTAAGTCTTTCGCCTTCTTCAGAGTGTCACATGATGGTGTCTTGTGGCCCGTCTTTATCAGCTGATGTTCCATGAGGGCGTGACTTACCTGTCACAAGAATGAAGGCAAGTCACGCCCCCCGCTGTCCGTTCACTCCGCCAAAATGCTCCTCCAGGTGGTAGAGAGGATGAAGGCTCCCTTGTCTCTGTTCATGGTTTTTATGCCTCGCTTGCAGATCTCAATGGCCTCTCTGATCCAGCGCTGTTGTTTGTTCTCTTCGGTGCGGATGACCCTGCCCTTCTCCCGGTCCATGATGTGGTTTTCCCTTTTGCAGTGGTCAGTGATTGCTGATTTGTAATGTTCATGTTGTGCTTGTTCTTTTACTGCTCTGATTTTTCATTTTTTTGACAGGTAAGTCACACCCTCATGGAACATCAGCTGATAAAGACGGGTCTCAAGACACCATCATGCGACACTCTGAAGAAGGCGAAAGACTCGCCGAAACATGTCAGGTAAAAAATTAACCTAAAACATAATTGTCTGCTTTTAATGAATCAGTCAAATATCAATAATAAGAAGACAAAATGAACCTAATACAAATAAATGAATGCTTAATAACTCCCCTGCACATGCTCCTAAAAATCCAAACCTTCACCTGTAAATAAAACGTCCCGACCTGAAGACATCTTAATGTTATTATTTTGTTATACACACAGTGCCGCCAAGTGGAATCAAAAATTTGTTTTTATTTTAATTTTCACGTACTGCACGGTGCCCTTTTGACGAATCCGACTGAAAATTAGTCAGAAAAGACTCAAGACAATGATCTTACTCTCTGCCGAATTTTGTGACGTTTTGGCAAAAGGCGTGGCTATTAAGGTGCTGAAAAGTCCGATTGTACTCTGTGGTAACAAAAGCTCCGGCAACATGACTCAGATGATCCTATCTTCTCGAAGTTGTACACATTTGAGGATACTTCAGCCCTGAAGACATCTACCAACTTATTTTACATCGTAGTAGTAGCGCCACCAACTGGTAAAAGCTAATACAAGTTATTTTCTTGGATGTTTTTCTCCGTGCAACTCAACAAGGTCGCCCTCATATATGCTCGGATGACTGTTTCGGCCATGAGGATGTCACAATACGAAATTCCTGATTTTTCGTGAAAAGTTGTGGGAGTGGCATTGCACTGTTCGGCAATAAAACAAAGCTGATTATGAGGTTCTAAATATGAACGACAACTCGTAAAACTTTACACACACATCAGGCCGAGCAAATTTATCAATATTTTATACGTTAGTTGTGCAGCTTTTTTGAAATGGCTCGCCATGGCCCTCGAGAAATGTTAAAAAAAAGCAGCTCTGGTTGAGTGTTTCACCTCGCTTTTTGTAAATTTTATGGAGTACAGTGAACCCTCGGTTATCGCGGTTAATGGGGACCGAGACCATCCGCGAAAACTGAAAATCCGCGAAGTAGCGGCGCACCTTCAAAAATGCTTAAAAAAAATATACAATATATATAATAAATATATAAATATATATATATATATATATATATATATATATATATACGGGGAGAGAGAGAGTGAAATTCATGTTATAACAAAAAAACCAAATTATTATTAAAACGTATTGTTTTTTTATTCCCCAGCCATTCTTTTTGTATTTATTTAATTACTCCGACTTTTACCTGCTGGTACGCCGTCCGGTGTGCCCTGTGAAATGAAAGGTGGCATTCTTTATTTATTTATTCATTTATTCATTCATAACTGACAGCCTCGCGCTCCGCTCGTGCCCGGGCAGAAGAGGTGCTCCAATTTGGCTTAACTGTGACACACGCCCGTCCTCCTCCCCCGGAGCTTCCATTCGGTTAAACTTAGGGGCCGCTTGGCACCGCCCGTGCCCGGGGAAGGTGCTCCTCTTCGGCTTACTGTGACGCGAGCATGCCCTCCTCCTCCGGAGCTTCCATTCGGTTAAACTTAGGGGCCGCTTGGAACCGCCCGTGCCCGGGGAAGGTGCTCCTCTTCGGCTTACTGTGACGCGAGCATGCCCTCCTCCTCCGGAGCTTCCATTCGGTTAAACGTAGGGGCCGCTTGGCACCGCCCGTGCCCGGGGAAGGTGCTCCTCTACGGCTTAACTGCCACGCACGCTGGCCGGAGCTCTGGTACGGTCCGAACCGCGCGAAACGTCGCCACCGATCGTGTCCGGGGGAACGTGCTCTTCTTCGTCCACTCTCCTCTTCGCCCACGCTCTTCTTCGGCGCACGCCGGCCGTCTAACCGCTCCAGCGCCCCGTCGTGCCGCTCGGCGAAACTACAATGCCCCCGAATATTTTTTAGACCCGCGAAGCACTGAACCCGCGAAAGGTGAACCGCGAAGTAGCGAGGGTTCACTGTATGTATAAGACCAAGACCTACAAAAAAGTCTCTTGGAGCAATGAGCTAGGTTTTACAGGAAGTCGGCCATTTTGAATTTACTTAAAAGGGGGCGGGTCACCACAATGGACTTTGTGTAGAAATTATTATTGGGGCCCGAGCAGCGACCGCGGCGAGGTCCCTATTGTTTTTGTAGAAGATATTATTACTTTTATTATTATTATTATTATTATTATTAGGGCCTGAGCAGCGACCGCTGCGAAGTACCTATTGTTTTTGTAGAAATTATTATTATTATTATTTTTCCGATTGTTCGATCGCATTTTTGACCCCCGAAACATGCACAAAAACTCACCAAACTTGGCAGTCTCATCGGGCATGGCGAAAAATTTGATATTTTAACGTCTAATATGAACAGGAAGTGAGTTATGAATTTTTGAAAGTCCGACTTTTGCCCTTTTTTGCATGTTTACAGGGGTCATTCTTTTGCACCCTGATCCTAAAGGCTTCATCTGATTGCCTTAAAATTCTGTCTGTAGCATCTGAAGACCTGGCACAAACACTGGGGCTAAAATTTTTTGTTTCCAAAATACTATATGACGGGGGCGGGGCATCAAAGTTTTCACTTAAGATATCCTTCGCCGCAATGGACAAAATGCTTAATAACTCTCCTGCACATGCTGCTAAAAATCCAAAACTTCACATGTACATAAAGAGTCTGTACCTGAAGACATCTATAAGTTTATATTCAGTTATACACCTTGCGCCAATCAATATCATTTTTTACATTTTGACGTACTGCACGGTGCCCTTTTAACGAATCTGATTGAAAATTGGCTAGAAAAGACTCAAGACATTGATCTTACTCTATCCCTATTTTTGTGACTTTCCTTCGAAGGGCGTGGCTATTACGGTGCCGCAGAGTCTGATTATTCTCCGTGGCAACAAAAGTTCCTGCAAAATGATTCAGATGATCCATCTTCTCGAAATTTTTCACATTTGAGGATATTCAGGCCCTGAAGACGGCTGCCAACTTATTTTTGATCGCAGTGGTAGCGCCACCAACTGGTTAAAACAAATACAAATTATTTTCGTTGATTTTTTTCTCCGGGCAGGTTAACAAAATCTACCATACATTTGCTCGGATGAGTGTTTAGGCCTTGAGGATGTCACAATACGAAAGTCTTTCGCCTTCTTCAGAGTGTCACATGATGGTGTCTTGTGGCCCGTCTTTATCAGCTGATGTTCCATGAGGGCGTGACTTACCTGTCACAAGAATGAAGGCAAGTCACGCCCCCCGCTGTCCGTTCACTCCGCCAAAATGCTGCTCCAGGTGGTAGAGAGGATGAAGGCTCCCTTGTCTCTGTTCATGGTTTTTATGCCTCGCTTGCAGATCTCAATGGCCTCTCTGATCCAGCGCTGTTGTTTGTTCTCTTCGGTGCGGATGACCCTGCCCTTCTCCCGGTCCATGATGTGGTTTTCCCTTTTGCAGTGGTCAGTGATTGCTGATTTGTAATGTTCATGTTGTGCTTGTTCTTTGACTGCTCTGATTTTTCATTTTTTTGACAGGTAAGTCACACCCTCATGGAACATCAGCTGATAAAGACGGGTCTCAAGACACCATCATGCGACACTCTGAAGAAGGCGAAAGACTCGCCGAAACATGTCAGGTAAAAAATTTACCTAAAACATAATTGTCTGCTTTTAATGAATCAGTCAAATATCAATAATAAGAGGACAAAATGAACCTAATACAAATAAACGAATGCTTAATAACTCCCCTGCACATGCTCCTAAAAATCCAAACCTTCACCTGTAAATAAAACGTCCCGACCTGAAGACATCTTAATGTTATTATTTTGTTATACACACAGTGCCGCCAAGTGGAATCAAAAATTTGTTTTTATTTTAATTTTCACGTACTGCACGGTGCCCTTTTGACGAATCCGACTGAAAATTAGTCAGAAAAGACTCAAGACAATGATCTTACTCTCTGCCGAATTTTGTGACGTTTTGGCAAAAGGCGTGGCTATTAAGGTGCTGAAAAGTCCGATTGTACTCTGTGGCAACAAAAGCTCCGGCAACATGACTCAGATGATCCTATCTTCTCGAAGTTGTACACATTTGAGGATACCTCAGCCCTGAAGACATCTACCAACTTATTTTACATCGTAGTAGTAGCGCCACCAACTGGTAAAAGCTAATACAAGTTATTTTCTTGGATGTTTTTCTCCGTGCAACTCAACAAGGTCGCCCTCATATATGCTCGGATGACTGTTTCGGCCATGAGGATGTCACAATACGAAATTCGTGATTTTTCGTGAAAAGTTGTGGGAGTGGCATTGCACTGTTCGGCAATAAAACAAAGCTGATTATGAGGTTCTAAATATGAACGACAACTCGTAAAACTTTACACACACATCAGGCCGAGCAAATTTATCAATATTTTATACGTTAGTTGTGCAGCTTTTTTGAAATGGCTCGCCATGGCCCTCGAGAAATGTTAAAAAAAAGCAGCTCTGGTTGAATGTTTCACCTCGCTTTTTGTAAATTTTATGGAGTACAGTGAACTCTCTGTTATCGCGGTTAATGGGGACCGAGACCATCCGCGAAAACTGAAAATCCGCGAAGTAGCGGCGCACCTTCAAAAATGCTTAAAAAAAATATACAATATATATAATAAATATATAAATATATATATATATATATATATATATATACGGGGAGAGAGAGAGTGAAATTCATGTTATAACAAAAAAAACAAATTATTATTAAAACGTATTATTTTTTTATTCCCCAGCCATTCTTTTTGTATTTATTTAATTACTCCGACTTTTACCTGCTGGTACGCCGTCCGGTGTGCCCTGTGAAATGAAAGGTGGCATTCTTTATTTATTTATTCATTTATTCATTCATAACTGACAGCCTCGCGCTCCGCTCGTGCCCGGGCAGAAGAGGTGCTCCAATTTGGCTTAACTGTGACACACGCCCGTCCTCCTCCCCCGGAGCTTCCATTCGGTTAAACTTAGGGGCCGCTTGGCACCGCCCGTGCCCGGGGAAGGTGCTCCTCTTCGGCTTACTGTGACGCGAGCATGCCCTCCTCCTCCGGAGCTTCCATTCGGTTAAACTTAGGGGCCGCTTGGAACCGCCCGTGCCCGGGGAAGGTGCTCCTCTTCGGCTTACTGTGACGCGAGCATGCCCTCCTCCTCCGGAGCTTCCATTCGGTTAAACTTAGGGGCCGCTTGGCACCGCCCGTGCCCGGGGAAGGTGCTCCTCTACGGCTTAACTGCCACGCACGCTGGCCGGAGCTCTGGTACGGTCCGAACCGCGCGAAACGTCGCCACCGATCGTGTCCGGGGGAACGTGCTCTTCTTCGTCCACTCTCCTCTTCGCCCACGCTCTTCTTCGGCGCACGCCGGCCGTCTAACCGCTCCAGCGCCCCGTCGTGCCGCTCGGCGAAACTACAATGCCCCCGAATATTTTTTAGACCCGCGAAGCACTGAACCCGCGAAAGGTGAACCGCGAAGTAGCGAGGGTTCACTGTATGTATAAGACCAAGACCTACAAAAAAGTCTCTTGGAGCAATGAGCTAGGTTTTACAGGAAGTCGGCCATTTTGAATTTACTGAAAAGGGGGCGGGTCACCACAATGGACTTTGTGTAGAAATTATTATTGGGGCCCGAGCAGCGACCGCGGCGAGGTCCCTATTGTTTTTGTAGAAGATATTATTACTTTTATTATTATTATTATTATTATTATTAGGGTCTGAGCAGCGACCGCTGCGAAGTCCCTATTGTTTTTGTAGAAATTATTATTATTATTATTTTTCCGATTGTTCGATCGCATTTTTGACCCCCGAAACATGCACAAAAACTCACCAAACTTGGCAGTCTCATCGGGCATGGCGAAAAATTTGATATTTTAACGTCTAATATGAACAGGAAGTGAGTTATGAATTTTTGAAAGTCCGACTTTTGCCCTTTTTTGCATGTTTACAGGGGTCATTCTTTTGCACCCTGATCCTAAAGGCTTCATCTGATTGCCTTAAAATTCTGTCTGTAGCATCTGAAGACCTGGCACAAACACTGGGGCTAAAATTTTTTGTTTCCGAAATACTATATGACGGGGGCGAGGCATCAAAGTTTTCACTTAAGATTTCCTTCGCCGCAATGGACAAAATGCTTAATAACTCTCCTGCACATGCTGCTAAAAATCCAAAACTTCACATGTTCATAAAGAGTCTGTACCTGAAGACTTCTATATATTTATATTCATTTATACACCTTGCGCCAATCAATATCATTTTTTACATTTTGACGTACTGCACGGTGCCCTTTTAACGAATCTGATTGAAAATTGGCTAGAAAAGACTCAAGACATTGATCTTACTCTATCCCTATTTTTGTGACTTTCCTTCGAAGGGCGTGGCTATTACGGTGCCGCAGAGTCTGATTATTCTCCGTGGCAACAAAAGTTCCTGCAAAATGATTCAGATGATCCATCTTCTCGAAATTTTTCACATTTGAGGATATTCAGGCCCTGAAGACGGCTGCCAACTTATTTTTGATCGCAGTGGTAGCGCCACCAACTGGTTAAAACAAATACAAATTATTTTCGTTGATTTTTTTCTCCGGGCAGGTTAACAAAATCTACCTTACATTTGCTCGGATGAGTGTTTAGGCCTTGAGGATGTCACAATACGAAAGTCTTTCGCCTTCTTCAGAGTGTCACATGATGGTGTCTTGTGGCCCGTCTTTATCAGCTGATGTTCCATGAGGGCGTGACTTACCTGTCACAAGAATGAAGGCAAGTCACGCCCCCCGCTGTCCGTTCACTCCGCCAAAATGCTGCTCCAGGTGGTAGAGAGGATGAAGGCTCCCTTGTCTCTGTTCATGGTTTTTATGCCTCGCTTGCAGATCTCAATGGCCTCTCTGATCCAGCGCTGTTGTTTGTTCTCTTCGGTGCGGATGACCCTGCCCTTCTCCCGGTCCATGATGTGGTTTTCCCTTTTGCAGTGGTCAGTGATTGCTGATTTGTAATGTTCATGTTGTGCTTGTTCTTTGACTGCTCTGATTTTTCATTTTTTTGACAGGTAAGTCACACCCTCATGGAACATCAGCTCAAGACACCATCATGCGACACTCTGAAGAAGGCAAAAGACTCGCCGAAACATGTCAGGTAAAAAATTAACCTAAAACATAATTGTCTGCTTTTAATGAATCAGTCAAATATCAATAATAAGAAGACAAAATGAACCTAATACAAATAAATGAATGCTTAATAACTCCCCTGCACATGCTCCTAAAAATCCAAACCTTCACCTGTAAATAAAACGTCCCGACCTGAAGACATCTTAATGTTATTATTTTGTTATACACACAGTGCCGCCAAGTGGAATCAAAAATTTGTTTTTATTTTAATTTTCACATACTGCACGGTGCCCTTTTGACGAATCCGACTGAAAATGAGTCAGAAAAGATTCAAGACAATGATCTTACTCTCTGCCGAATTTTGTGACGTTTTGGCAAAAGGCGTGGCTATTAAGGTGCTGAAAAGTCCAATTGTACTCTGTGGCAACAAAAGCTCCGGCAACATGACTCAGATGATCCTATCTTCTCGAAGTTGTACACATTTGAGGATACTTCAGCCCTGAAGACATCTACCAACTTATTTTACATCGTAGTAGTAGCGCCACCAACTGGTAAAAGCTAATACAAGTTATTTTCTTGGATGTTTTTCTCCGTGCAACTCAACAAGGTCGCCCTCATATATGCTCGGATGACTGTTTCGGCCATGAGGATGTCACAATACGAAATTCGTCCTTTTTCATGAAAAGTTGTGGGAGTGGCATTGCACTGTTCGGCAATAAAACAAAGCTGATTATGAGGTTCTAAATATGAACGACAACTCGTAAAACTTTACACACACATCAGGCCGAGCAAATTTATCAATATTTTATACGTTAGTTGTGCAGCTTTTTTGAAATGGCTCGCCATGGCCCTCGAGAAATGTTAAAAAAAGCAGCTCTGGTTGAGTGTTTCACCTCGCTTTTTGTAAATTTTATGGAGTACAGTGAACCCTCGGTTATCGCGGTTAACGGGGACCGAGACCACCCGCGAAAACTGAAAATCCGCGAAGTAGCGGCGCACCTTCAAAAATGCTTAAAAAAAATAAACAATATATATAATAAATATATATATATATATATATATATATATATATATATATATATATATATATATACGGGGAGAGAGAGTGAAATTCATGTTATAACAAAAAAACTAAATTATTATTAAAACGTATTATTTTTTTATTCCCCAGCCATTCTTTTAGTATTTATTTAATTACTCCGACTTTTACCTGCTGGTACGCCGTCCGGTGTGCCCTGTGAAATGAAAGGTGGCATTCTTTATTTATTTATTCATTCATAACTGACAGCCTCGCGCTCCGCTCGTGCCCGGGCAGAAGAGGTGCTCCAATTTGGCTTAACTGTGACACACGCCCGCCCTCCTCCCCCGGAGCTTCCATTCGGTTAAACTTAGGGGCCGCTTGGCACCGCCCGTGCCCGGGGAAGGTGCTCCTCTTCGGCTTACTGTGACGCGAGCATGCCCTCCTCCTCCGGAGCTTCCATTCGGTTAAACTTAGGGGCCGCTTGGAACCGCCCGTGCCCGGGGAAGGTGCTCCTCTACGGCTTAACTGCCACGCACGCCGGCCGGAGCTCTGGTACGGTCCGAACCGCGCGAAACGTCGCCACCGATCGTGTCCGGGGGAACGTGCTCTTCTTCGTCCACTCTCCTCTTCGCCCACGCTCTTCTTCGGCGCACGCCGGCCGTCTAACCGCTCCAGCGCCCCGTCGTGCCGCTCGGCGAAACTACAATGCCCCCGAATATTTTTTAGACCCGCGAAGCACTGAACCCGCGAAAGGTGAACCGCGAAGTAGCGAGGGTTCACTGTATGTATAAGACCAAGACCTACAAAAAAGTCTCTTGGAGCAATGAGCTAGGTTTTACAGGAAGTCGGCCATTTTGAATTTACTTAAAAGGGGGCGGGTCACCACAATGGACTTTGTGTAGAAATTATTATTGGGGCCCGAGCAGCGACCGCGGCGAGGTCCCTATTGTTTTTGTAGAAAACATTATTACTTTTATTATTATTATTATTATTATTATTAGGGCCTGAGCAGCGACCGCTGCGAAGTCCCTATTGTTTTTGTAGAAATTATTATTATTATTATTTTTCCGATTGTTCGATCGCATTTTTGACCCCCGAAACATGCACAAAAACTCACCAAACTTGGCAGTCTCATCGGGCATGGCGAAAAATTTGATATTTTCACGTCTAATATGAACAGGAAGTGAGTTATGAATTTTTGAAAGTCCGACTTTTGCCCTTTTTTGCATGTTTACAGGGGTCATTCTTTTGCACCCTGATCCTAAAGGCTTCATCTGATTGCCTTAAAATTCTGTCTGTAGCATCTGAAGACCTGGGACAAACACTGGGGCTAAAATTTTTTGTTTCCGAAATACTATATGACGGGGGCGGGGCTTCAAAGTTTTCACTTAAGATTTCCTTCGCCGCAATGGACAAAATGCTTAATAACTCTCCTGCACATGCTGCTAAAAATCCAAAACTTCACATGTACATAAAGAGTCTGTACCTGAAGACATCTATATGTTTATATTCAGTTATACACCTTGCGCCAATCAATATCATTTTTTACATTTTGACGTACTGCATGGTGCCCTTTTAACGAATCCGATTGAAAATTGGCTAGAAAAGACTCAAGACATTGATCTTACTCTATCCCTATTTTTATGACTTTCCTTCAAAGGGCGTGGCTATTACGGTGCCGCAGAGTCTGATTATTCTCCGTGGCAACAAAAGTTCCTGCAAAATGATTCAGATGATCCATCTTCTGGAAATCTTTCACATTTGAGGATATTCAGGCCCTGAAGACGGCTGCCAACTTATTTTTGATCGCAGTGGTAGCGCCACCAACTGGTTAAAACAAATACAAATTATTTTCGTTGATGTTTTTCTCCGGGCAGGTGAACAAAATCTACCTTATATTTGCTCGGATGAGTGTTTAGGCCTTGAGCATGTCACAATACAAAAGTCTTTCGCCTTCTTCAGAGTGTCACATGATGGTGTCTTGTGACCCGTCTTTATCAGCTGATGTTCCATGAGGGCGTGACTTACCTGTCACAAGAATGAAGGCAAGTCACGCCCCCCGCTGTCCGTTCACTCCGCCAAGATGCTGGTCCAGGTGGTAGAGAGGATGAAGGCTCCCTTGTCTCTGTTCATGGTTTTTATGCCTCGCTTGCAGATCTCAATGGCCTCTCTGATCCAGCGCTGTTGTTTGTTCTCTTCTGTGCGGATGACCCTGCCCTTCTCCCGGTCCATGATGTGGTTTTCCCTTTTGCAGTGGTCAGTGATTGCTGATTTGTAATGTTCATGTTGTGCTTGTTCTTTTACTGCTCTGATTTTTTCATTTTTTTGACAGGTAAGTCACACCCTCATGGAACATCAGCTGATAAAGACGGGTCTCAAGACACCATCATGCGACACTCTGAAGAAGGCGAAAGACTCGCCGAAACATGTCAGGTAAAAAATTAACCTTAAACATAATTGTCTGCTTTTAATGAATCAGTCAAATATCAATAATAAGAAGACAAAATGAACCTAATACAAATAAATGAATGCTTAATAACTCCCCTGCACATGCTCCTAAAAATCCAAACCTTCACCTGTAAATAAAACGTCCCGACCTGAAGACATCTTAATGTTATTATTTTGTTATACACACAGTGCCGCCAAGTGGAATCAAAAATTTTTTTTTATTTTAATTTTCACGTACTGCACGGTGCCCTTTTGACGAATCCGACTGAAAATTAGTCAGAAAAGACTCAAGACAATGATCTTACTCTCTGCCGAATTTTGTGACGTTTTGGCAAAAGGCGTGGCTATTAAGGTGCTGAAAAGTCCGATTGTACTCTGTGGCAACAAAAGCTCCGGCAACATGACTCAGATGATCCTATCTTCTCGAAGTTGTACACATTTGAGGATACTTCAGCCCTGAAGACATCTACCAACTTATTTTACATTGTAGTAGTAGCGCCACCAACTGGTAAAAGCTAATACAAGTTATTTTCTTGGATGTTTTTCTCCGTGCAACTCAACAAGGTCGCCCTCATATATGCTCGGATGACTGTTTCGGCCATGAGGATGTCACAATACGAAATTTGTGATTTTTCGTGAAAAGTTGTGGGAGTGGCATTGCACTGTTCGGCAATAAAACAAAGCTGAATATGAGGTTCTAAATATGAACGACAACTCGTAAAACTTTACACACACATCAGGCCGAGCAAATTTATCAATATTTTATACGTTAGTTGTGCAGCTTTTTTGAAATGGCTCGCCATGGCCCTCGAGAAATGTTAAAAAAAAGCAGCTCTGGTTGAGTGTTTCACCTCGCTTTTTGTAAATTTTATGGAGTACAGTGAACCCTCGGTTATCGCGGTTAATGGGGACCGAGACCACCCGCGAAAACTGAAAATCCGCGAAGTAGCGGCGCACCTTCAAAAATGCTTAAAAAAAATATACAATATATACAATAAATATATAAATATATATATATATATATATATATATATATATATATATATATATATATATATATATATATATATACACGGGGAGAGAGAGAGTGAAATTCATGTTATAACAAAAAAAACTAATTATTATTAAAACGTATTATTTTTTTATTCCCCAGCCATTCTTTTTGTATTTATTTAATTACTCCGACTTTTACCTGCTGGTACGCCGTCCGGTGTGCCCTGTGAAATGAAAGGTGGCATTCTTTATTTATTTATTCATTTATTCATTCATAACTGACAGCCTCGCGCTCCGCTCGTGCCCGGGCAGAAGAGGTGCTCCAATTTGGCTTAACTGTGACACACGCCCGTCCTCCTCCCCCGGAGATTCCATTCGGTTAAACTTAGGGGCCGCTTGGCACCGCCCGTGCCCGGGGAAGGTGCTCCTCTTCGGCTTACTGTGACGCGAGCATGCCCTCCTCCTCCGGAGCTTCCATTCGGTTAAACTTAGGGGCCGCTTGGAACCGCCCGTGCCCGGGGACGGTGCTCCTCTTCGGCTTACTGTGACGCGAGCATGCCCTCCTCCTCCGGAGCTTCCATTCGGTTAAACTTAGGGGCCGCTTGGCACCGCCCGTGCCCGGGGAAGGTGCTCCTCTACGGCTTAACTGCCACGCATGCTGGCCGGAGCTCTGGTACGGTCCGAACCGCGCGAAACGTCGCCACCGATCGTGTCCGGGGGAACGTGCTCTTCTTCGTCCACTCTCCTCTTCGCCCACGCTCTTCTTCGGCGCACGCCGGCCGTCTAACCGCTCCAGCGCCCCGTCGTGCCGCTCGGCGAAACTACAATGCCCCCGAATATTTTTTAGACCCGCGAAGCACTGAACCCGCGAAAGGTGAACCGCGAAGTAGCGAGGGTTCACTGTATGTATAAGACCAAGACCTACAAAAAAGTCTCTTGGAGCAATGAGCTAGGTTTTACAGGAAGTCGGCCATTTTGAATTTACTTAAAAGGGGGCGGGTCACCACAATGGACTTTGTGTAGAAATTATTATTGGGGCCCGAGCAGCGACCGCGGCGAGGTCCCTATTGTTTTTGTAGAAAATATTATTACTTTTATTATTATTATTATTAGGGCCTGAGCAGCGACCGCTGCGAAGTCCCTATTGTTTTTGTAGAAATTATTATTATTATTATTTTTCCGATTGTTCGATCGCATTTTTGACCCCCGAAACATGCACAAAAACTCACCAAACTTGGCAGTCTCATCGGGCATGACGAAAAATTTGATATTTTAACGTCTAATATGAACAGGAATTGAGTTATGAATTTTTGAAAGTCTGACTTTTGCCCTTTTTTGCATGTTTACAGGGGTCATTCTTTTGCACCCTGATCTAAAGGCTTCATCTGATTGCCTTAAAATTCTGTCTGTAGCATCTGAAGACCTGGCACAAACACTGGGGCTAAAATTTTTTGTTTCCGAAATACTATATGACGGGGGCGGGGCATCAAAGTTTTCACTTAAGATTTCCTTCGCCGCAATGGACAAAATGCTTAATAACTCTCCTGCACATGCTGCTAAAAATCCAAAACTTCACATGTACATAAAGAGTCTGTACCTGAAGACATCTATATGTTTATATTCAGTTATACACCTTGCGCCAATCAATATCATTTTTTACATTTTGACGTACTGCACGGTGCCCTTTTAACGAATCTGATTGAAAATTGGCTAGAAAAGACTCAAGACATTGATCTTACTCTATCCCTATTTTTGTGACTTTCCTTCGAAGGGCGTGGCTATTACGGTGCCGCAGAGTCTGATTATTCTCCGTGGCAACAAAAGTTCCTGCAAAATGATTCAGATGATCCATCTTCTCGAAATTTTTCACATTTGAGGATATTCAGGCCCTGAAGACGGCTGCCAACTTATTTTTGATCGCAGTGGTCACGCCACCAACTGGTTAAAACAAATACAAATTATTTTCGTTGATTTTTTTCTCCGGGCAGGTTAACAAAATCTACCTTACATTTGCTCGGATGAGTGTTTAGGCCTTGAGGATGTCACAATACGTAAGTCTTTCGCCTTCTTCAGAGTGTCACATGATGGTGTCTTGTGGCCCGTCTTTATCAGCTGATGTTCCATGAGGGCGTGACTTACCTGTCACAAGAATGAAGGCAAGTCACGCCCCCCGCTGTCCGTTCACTCCGCCAAAATGCTCCTCCAGGTGGTAGAGAGGATGAAGGCTCCCTTGTCTCTGTTCATGGTTTTTATGCCTCGCTTGCAGATCTCAATGGCCTCTCTGATCCAGCGCTGTTGTTTGTTCTCTTCGGTGCGGATGACCCTGCCCTTCTCCCGGTCCATGATGTGGTTTTCCCTTTTGCAGTGGTCAGTGATTGCTGATTTGTAATGTTCATGTTGTGCTTGTTCTTTTACTGCTCTGATTTTTCATTTTTTTGACAGGTAAGTCACACCCTCATGGAACATCAGCTGATAAAGACGGGTCTCAAGACACCATCATGCGACACTCTGAAGAAGGCGAAAGACTCGCCGAAACATGTCAGGTAAAAAATTAACCTAAAACATAATTGTCTGCTTTTAATGAATCAGTCAAATATCAATAATAAGAAGACAAAATGAACCTAATACAAATAAATGAATGCTTAATAACTCCCCTGCACATGCTCCTAAAAATCCAAACCTTCACCTGTAAATAAAACGTCCCGACCTGAAGACATCTTAATGTTATTATTTTGTTATACACACAGTGCCGCCAAGTGGAATCAAAAATTTGTTTTTATTTTAATTTTCACGTACTGCACGGTGCCCTTTTGACGAATCCGACTGAAAATTAGTCAGAAAAGACTCAAGACAATGATCTTACTCTCTGCCGAATTTTGTGACGTTTTGGCAAAAGGCGTGGCTATTAAGGTGCTGAAAAGTCCGATTGTACTCTGTGGTAACAAAAGCTCCGGCAACATGACTCAGATGATCCTATCTTCTCGAAGTTGTACACATTTGAGGATACTTCAGCCCTGAAGACATCTACCAACTTATTTTACATCGTAGTAGTAGCGCCACCAACTGGTAAAAGCTAATACAAGTTATTTTCTTGGATGTTTTTCTCCGTGCAACTCAACAAGGTCGCCCTCATATATGCTCGGATGACTGTTTCGGCCATGAGGATGTCACAATACGAAATTCCTGATTTTTCGTGAAAAGTTGTGGGAGTGGCATTGCACTGTTCGGCAATAAAACAAAGCTGATTATGAGGTTCTAAATATGAACGACAACTCGTAAAACTTTACACACACATCAGGCCGAGCAAATTTATCAATATTTTATACGTTAGTTGTGCAGCTTTTTTGAAATGGCTCGCCATGGCCCTCGAGAAATGTTAAAAAAAAGCAGCTCTGGTTGAGTGTTTCACCTCGCTTTTTGTAAATTTTATGGAGTACAGTGAACCCTCGGTTATCGCGGTTAATGGGGACCGAGACCATCCGCGAAAACTGAAAATCCGCGAAGTAGCGGCGCACCTTCAAAAATGCTTAAAAAAAATATACAATATATATAATAAATATATAAATATATATATATATATATATATATATATATATATATACGGGGAGAGAGAGAGTGAAATTCATGTTATAACAAAAAAACCAAATTATTATTAAAACGTATTGTTTTTTTATTCCCCAGCCATTCTTTTTGTATTTATTTAATTACTCCGACTTTTACCTGCTGGTACGCCGTCCGGTGTGCCCTGTGAAATGAAAGGTGGCATTCTTTATTTATTTATTCATTTATTCATTCATAACTGACAGCCTCGCGCTCCGCTCGTGCCCGGGCAGAAGAGGTGCTCCAATTTGGCTTAACTGTGACACACGCCCGTCCTCCTCCCCCGGAGCTTCCATTCGGTTAAACTTAGGGGCCGCTTGGCACCGCCCGTGCCCGGGGAAGGTGCTCCTCTTCGGCTTACTGTGACGCGAGCATGCCCTCCTCCTCCGGAGCTTCCATTCGGTTAAACTTAGGGGCCGCTTGGAACCGCCCGTGCCCGGGGAAGGTGCTCCTCTTCGGCTTACTGTGACGCGAGCATGCCCTCCTCCTCCGGAGCTTCCATTCGGTTAAACGTAGGGGCCGCTTGGCACCGCCCGTGCCCGGGGAAGGTGCTCCTCTACGGCTTAACTGCCACGCACGCTGGCTGGAGCTCTGGTACGGTCCGAACCGCGCGAAACGTCGCCACCGATCGTGTCCGGGGGAACGTGCTCTTCTTCGTCCACTCTCCTCTTCGCCCACGCTCTTCTTCGGCGCACGCCGGCCGTCTAACCGCTCCAGCGCCCCGTCGTGCCGCTCGGCGAAACTACAATGCCCCCGAATATTTTTTAGACCCGCGAAGCACTGAACCCGCGAAAGGTGAACCGCGAAGTAGCGAGGGTTCACTGTATGTATAAGACCAAGACCTACAAAAAAGTCTCTTGGAGCAATGAGCTAGGTTTTACAGGAAGTCGGCCATTTTGAATTTACTTAAAAGGGGGCGGGTCACCACAATGGACTTTGTGTAGAAATTATTATTGGGGCCCGAGCAGCGACCGCGGCGAGGTCCCTATTGTTTTTGTAGAAGATATTATTACTTTTATTATTATTATTATTATTATTATTAGGGCCTGAGCAGCGACCGCTGCGAAGTACCTATTGTTTTTGTAGAAATTATTATTATTATTATTTTTCCGATTGTTCGATCGCATTTTTGACCCCCGAAACATGCACAAAAACTCACCAAACTTGGCAGTCTCATCGGGCATGGCGAAAAATTTGATATTTTAACGTCTAATATGAACAGGAAGTGAGTTATGAATTTTTGAAAGTCCGACTTTTGCCCTTTTTTGCATGTTTACAGGGGTCATTCTTTTGCACCCTGATCCTAAAGGCTTCATCTGATTGCCTTAAAATTCTGTCTGTAGCATCTGAAGACCTGGCACAAACACTGGGGCTAAAATTTTTTGTTTCCAAAATACTATATGACGGGGGCGGGGCATCAAAGTTTTCACTTAAGATATCCTTCGCCGCAATGGACAAAATGCTTAATAACTCTCCTGCACATGCTGCTAAAAATCCAAAACTTCACATGTACATAAAGAGTCTGTACCTGAAGACATCTATAAGTTTATATTCAGTTATACACCTTGCGCCAATCAATATCATTTTTTACATTTTGACGTACTGCACGGTGCCCTTTTAACGAATCTGATTGAAAATTGGCTAGAAAAGACTCAAGACATTGATCTTACTCTATCCCTATTTTTGTGACTTTCCTTCGAAGGGCGTGGCTATTACGGTGCCGCAGAGTCTGATTATTCTCCGTGGCAACAAAAGTTCCTGCAAAATGATTCAGATGATCCATCTTCTCGAAATTTTTCACATTTGAGGATATTCAGGCCCTGAAGACGGCTGCCAACTTATTTTTGATCGCAGTGGTAGCGCCACCAACTGGTTAAAACAAATACAAATTATTTTCGTTGATTTTTTTCTCCGGGCAGGTTAACAAAATCTACCATACATTTGCTCGGATGAGTGTTTAGGCCTTGAGGATGTCACAATACGAAAGTCTTTCGCCTTCTTCAGAGTGTCACATGATGGTGTCTTGTGGCCCGTCTTTATCAGCTGATGTTCCATGAGGGCGTGACTTACCTGTCACAAGAATGAAGGCAAGTCACGCCCCCCGCTGTCCGTTCACTCCGCCAAAATGCTGCTCCAGGTGGTAGAGAGGATGAAGGCTCCCTTGTCTCTGTTCATGGTTTTTATGCCTCGCTTGCAGATCTCAATGGCCTCTCTGATCCAGCGCTGTTGTTTGTTCTCTTCGGTGCGGATGACCCTGCCCTTCTCCCGGTCCATGATGTGGTTTTCCCTTTTGCAGTGGTCAGTGATTGCTGATTTGTAATGTTCATGTTGTGCTTGTTCTTTGACTGCTCTGATTTTTCATTTTTTTGACAGGTAAGTCACACCCTCATGGAACATCAGCTGATAAAGACGGGTCTCAAGACACCATCATGCGACACTCTGAAGAAGGCGAAAGACTCGCCGAAACATGTCAGGTAAAAAATTTACCTAAAACATAATTGTCTGCTTTTAATGAATCAGTCAAATATCAATAATAAGAGGACAAAATGAACCTAATACAAATAAACGAATGCTTAATAACTCCCCTGCACATGCTCCTAAAAATCCAAACCTTCACCTGTAAATAAAACGTCCCGACCTGAAGACATCTTAATGTTATTATTTTGTTATACACACAGTGCCGCCAAGTGGAATCAAAAATTTGTTTTTATTTTAATTTTCACGTACTGCACGGTGCCCTTTTGACGAATCCGACTGAAAATTAGTCAGAAAAGACTCAAGACAATGATCTTACTCTCTGCCGAATTTTGTGACGTTTTGGCAAAAGGCGTGGCTATTAAGGTGCTGAAAAGTCCGATTGTACTCTGTGGCAACAAAAGCTCCGGCAACATGACTCAGATGATCCTATCTTCTCGAAGTTGTACACATTTGAGGATACCTCAGCCCTGAAGACATCTACCAACTTATTTTACATCGTAGTAGTAGCGCCACCAACTGGTAAAAGCTAATACAAGTTATTTTCTTGGATGTTTTTCTCCGTGCAACTCAACAAGGTCGCCCTCATATATGCTCGGATGACTGTTTCGGCCATGAGGATGTCACAATACGAAATTCGTGATTTTTCGTGAAAAGTTGTGGGAGTGGCATTGCACTGTTCGGCAATAAAACAAAGCTGATTATGAGGTTCTAAATATGAACGACAACTCGTAAAACTTTACACACACATCAGGCCGAGCAAATTTATCAATATTTTATACGTTAGTTGTGCAGCTTTTTTGAAATGGCTCGCCATGGCCCTCGAGAAATGTTAAAAAAAAGCAGCTCTGGTTGAATGTTTCACCTCGCTTTTTGTAAATTTTATGGAGTACAGTGAACTCTCTGTTATCGCGGTTAATGGGGACCGAGACCATCCGCGAAAACTGAAAATCCGCGAAGTAGCGGCGCACCTTCAAAAATGCTTAAAAAAAATATACAATATATATAATAAATATATAAATATATATATATATATATATATATATATACGGGGAGAGAGAGAGTGAAATTCATGTTATAACAAAAAAAACAAATTATTATTAAAACGTATTATTTTTTTATTCCCCAGCCATTCTTTTTGTATTTATTTAATTACTCCGACTTTTACCTGCTGGTACGCCGTCCGGTGTGCCCTGTGAAATGAAAGGTGGCATTCTTTATTTATTTATTCATTTATTCATTCATAACTGACAGCCTCGCGCTCCGCTCGTGCCCGGGCAGAAGAGGTGCTCCAATTTGGCTTAACTGTGACACACGCCCGTCCTCCTCCCCCGGAGCTTCCATTCGGTTAAACTTAGGGGCCGCTTGGCACCGCCCGTGCCCGGGGAAGGTGCTCCTCTTCGGCTTACTGTGACGCGAGCATGCCCTCCTCCTCCGGAGCTTCCATTCGGTTAAACTTAGGGGCCGCTTGGAACCGCCCGTGCCCGGGGAAGGTGCTCCTCTTCGGCTTACTGTGACGCGAGCATGCCCTCCTCCTCCGGAGCTTCCATTCGGTTAAACTTAGGGGCCGCTTGGCACCGCCCGTGCCCGGGGAAGGTGCTCCTCTACGGCTTAACTGCCACGCACGCTGGCCGGAGCTCTGGTACGGTCCGAACCGCGCGAAACGTCGCCACCGATCGTGTCCGGGGGAACGTGCTCTTCTTCGTCCACTCTCCTCTTCGCCCACGCTCTTCTTCGGCGCACGCCGGCCGTCTAACCGCTCCAGCGCCCCGTCGTGCCGCTCGGCGAAACTACAATGCCCCCGAATATTTTTTAGACCCGCGAAGCACTGAACCCGCGAAAGGTGAACCGCGAAGTAGCGAGGGTTCACTGTATGTATAAGACCAAGACCTACAAAAAAGTCTCTTGGAGCAATGAGCTAGGTTTTACAGGAAGTCGGCCATTTTGAATTTACTGAAAAGGGGGCGGGTCACCACAATGGACTTTGTGTAGAAATTATTATTGGGGCCCGAGCAGCGACCGCGGCGAGGTCCCTATTGTTTTTGTAGAAGATATTATTACTTTTATTATTATTATTATTATTATTATTAGGGTCTGAGCAGCGACCGCTGCGAAGTCCCTATTGTTTTTGTAGAAATTATTATTATTATTATTTTTCCGATTGTTCGATCGCATTTTTGACCCCCGAAACATGCACAAAAACTCACCAAACTTGGCAGTCTCATCGGGCATGGCGAAAAATTTGATATTTTAACGTCTAATATGAACAGGAAGTGAGTTATGAATTTTTGAAAGTCCGACTTTTGCCCTTTTTTGCATGTTTACAGGGGTCATTCTTTTGCACCCTGATCCTAAAGGCTTCATCTGATTGCCTTAAAATTCTGTCTGTAGCATCTGAAGACCTGGCACAAACACTGGGGCTAAAATTTTTTGTTTCCGAAATACTATATGACGGGGGCGAGGCATCAAAGTTTTCACTTAAGATTTCCTTCGCCGCAATGGACAAAATGCTTAATAACTCTCCTGCACATGCTGCTAAAAATCCAAAACTTCACATGTTCATAAAGAGTCTGTACCTGAAGACTTCTATATATTTATATTCATTTATACACCTTGCGCCAATCAATATCATTTTTTACATTTTGACGTACTGCACGGTGCCCTTTTAACGAATCTGATTGAAAATTGGCTAGAAAAGACTCAAGACATTGATCTTACTCTATCCCTATTTTTGTGACTTTCCTTCGAAGGGCGTGGCTATTACGGTGCCGCAGAGTCTGATTATTCTCCGTGGCAACAAAAGTTCCTGCAAAATGATTCAGATGATCCATCTTCTCGAAATTTTTCACATTTGAGGATATTCAGGCCCTGAAGACGGCTGCCAACTTATTTTTGATCGCAGTGGTAGCGCCACCAACTGGTTAAAACAAATACAAATTATTTTCGTTGATTTTTTTCTCCGGGCAGGTTAACAAAATCTACCTTACATTTGCTCGGATGAGTGTTTAGGCCTTGAGGATGTCACAATACGAAAGTCTTTCGCCTTCTTCAGAGTGTCACATGATGGTGTCTTGTGGCCCGTCTTTATCAGCTGATGTTCCATGAGGGCGTGACTTACCTGTCACAAGAATGAAGGCAAGTCACGCCCCCCGCTGTCCGTTCACTCCGCCAAAATGCTGCTCCAGGTGGTAGAGAGGATGAAGGCTCCCTTGTCTCTGTTCATGGTTTTTATGCCTCGCTTGCAGATCTCAATGGCCTCTCTGATCCAGCGCTGTTGTTTGTTCTCTTCGGTGCGGATGACCCTGCCCTTCTCCCGGTCCATGATGTGGTTTTCCCTTTTGCAGTGGTCAGTGATTGCTGATTTGTAATGTTCATGTTGTGCTTGTTCTTTGACTGCTCTGATTTTTCATTTTTTTGACAGGTAAGTCACACCCTCATGGAACATCAGCTGATAAAGACGGGTCTCAAGACACCATCATGCGACACTCTGAAGAAGGCGAAAGACTCGCCGAAACATGTCAGGTAAAATATTAACCTAAAACATAATTGTCTGCTTTTAATGAATCAGTCAAATATCAATAATAAGAAGACAAAATGAACCTAATACAAATAAATGAATGCTTAATAACTCCCCTGCACATGCTCCTAAAAATCCAAACCTTCACCTGTAAATAAAACGTCCCGACCTGAAGACATCTTAATGTTATTATTTTGTTATACACACAGTGCCGCCAAGTGGAATCAAAAATTTGTTTTTATTTTAATTTTCACGTACTGCACGGTGCCCTTTTGACGAATCCGACTGAAAATTAGTCAGAAAAGACTCAAGACAATGATCTTACTCTCTGCCGAATTTTGTGACGTTTTGGCAAAAGGCGTGGCTATTAAGGTGCTGAAAAGTCCGATTGTACTCTGTGGCAACAAAAGCTCCGGCAACATGACTCAGATGATCCTATCTTCTCGAAGTTGTACACATTTGAGGATACTTCAGCCCTGAAGACATCTACCAACTTATTTTACATCGTAGTAGTAGCGCCACCAACTGGTAAAAGCTAATACAAGTTATTTTCTTGGATGTTTTTCTCCGTGCAACTCAACAAGGTCGCCCTCATATATGCTCGGATGACTGTTTCGGCCATGAGGATGTCACAATACGAAATTCGTCCTTTTTCATGAAAAGTTGTGGGAGTGGCATTGCACTGTTCGGCAATAAAACAAAGCTGATTATGAGGTTCTAAATATGAACGTCAACTCGTAAAACTTTACACACACATCAGGCCGAGCAAATTTATCAATATTTTATACGTTAGTTGTGCAGCTTTTTTGAAATGGCTCGCCATGGCCCTCGAGAAATGTTAAAAAAAAGCAGCTCTGGTTGAGTGTTTCACCTCGCTTTTTGTAAATTTTATGGAGTACAGTGAACCCTCGGTTATCGCCGTTAATGGGGACCGAGACCATCCGCGAAAACTGAAAATCCGCGAAGTAGCGGCGCACCTTCAAAAATGCTTAAAAAAAATATACAATATATATAATAAATATATATATATATATATATATATATATATATATATATATATGTATATACGGGGAGAGAGAGAGTGAAATTCATGTTATAACAAAAAAAACAAATTATTATTAAAACGTATTATTTTTTTATTCCCCAGCCATTCTTTTTGTATTTATTTAATTACTCCGACTTTTACCTGCTGGTACGCCGTCCGGTGTGCCCTGTGAAATGAAAGGTGGCATTCTTTATTTATTTATTCATTTATTCATTCATAACTGACAGCCTCGCGCTCCGCTCGTGCCCGGGCAGAAGAGGTGCTCCAATTTGGCTTAACTGTGACACACGCCCGTCCTCCTCCCCCGGAGCTTCCATTCGGTTAAACTTAGGGGCCGCTTGGCACCGCCCGTGCCCGGGGAAGGTGCTCCTCTTCGGCTTACTGTGACGCGAGCATGCCCTCCTCCTCCGGAGCTTCCATTCGGTTAAACTTAGGGGCCGCTTGGAACCGCCCGTGCCCGGGGAAGGTGCTCCTCTTCGGCTTAGTGTGACGCGAGCATGCCCTCCTCCTCCGGAGCTTCCATTCGGTTAAACTTAGGGGCCGCTTGGCACCGCCCGTGCCCGGGGAAGGTGCTCCTCTACGACTTAACTGCCACGCACGCTGGCCGGAGCTCTGGTACGGTCCGAACCGCGCGAAACGTCGCCACCGATCGTGTCCGGGGGAACGTGCTCTTCTTCGTTCACTCTCCTCTTCGCCCACGCTCTTCTTCGGCGCACGCCGGCCGTCTAACCGCTCCAGCGCCCCGTCGTGCCGCTCGGCGAAACTACAATGCCCCCGAATATTTTTTAGACCCGCGAAGCACTGAACCCGCGAAAGGTGAACCGCGAAGTAGCGAGGGTTCACTGTATGTATAAGACCAAGACCTACAAAAAAGTCTCTTGGAGCAATGAGCTAGGTTTTACAGGAAGTCGGCCATTTTGAATTTACTTAAAAGGGGGCGGGTCACCACAATGGACTTTGTGTAGAAATTATTATTGGGGCCCGAGCAGCGACCGCGGCGAGGTCCCTATTGTTTTTGTAGAAGATATTATTACTTTTATTATTATTATTATTATTATTATTAGGGTCTGAGCAGCGACCGCTGCGAAGTCCCTATTGTTTTTGTAGAAATTATTATTATTATTATTTTTCCGATTGTTCGATCGCATTTTTGACCCCCGAAACATGCACAAAAACTCACCAAACTTGGCAGTCTCATCGGGCATGGCGAAAAATTTGATATTTTAACGTCTAATATGAACAGGAAGTGAGTTATGAATTTTTGAAAGTCCGACTTTTGCCCTTTTTTGCATGTTTACAGGGGTCATTCTTTTGCACCCTGATCCTAAAGGCTTCATCTGATTGCCTTAAAATTCTGTCTGTAGCATCTGAAGACCTGGCACAAACACTGGGGCTAAAATTTTTTGTTTCCGAAATACTATATGACGGGGGCGAGGCATCAAAGTTTTCACTTAAGATTTCCTTCGCCGCAATGGACAAAATGCTTAATAACTCTCCTGCACATGCTGCTAAAAATCCAAAACTTCACATGTTCATAAAGAGTCTGTACCTGAAGACTTCTATATATTTATATTCATTTATACACCTTGCGCCAATCAATATCATTTTTTACATTTTGACGTACTGCACGGTGCCCTTTTAACGAATCTGATTGAAAATTGGCTAGAAAAGACTCAAGACATTGATCTTACTCTATCCCTATTTTTGTGACTTTCCTTCGAAGGGCGTGGCTATTACGGTGCCGCAGAGTCTGATTATTCTCCGTGGCAACAAAAGTTCCTGCAAAATGATTCAGATGATCCATCTTCTCGAAATTTTTCACATTTGAGGATATTCAGGCCCTGAAGACGGCTGCCAACTTATTTTTGATCGCAGTGGTAGCGCCACCAACTGGTTAAAACAAATACAAATTATTTTCGTTGATTTTTTTCTCCGGGCAGGTTAACAAAATCTACCTTACATTTGCTCGGATGAGTGTTTAGGCCTTGAGGATGTCACAATACGAAAGTCTTTCGCCTTCTTCAGAGTGTCACATGATGGTGTCTTGTGGCCCGTCTTTATCAGCTGATGTTCCATGAGGGCGTGACTTACCTGTCACAAGAATGAAGGCAAGTCACGCCCCCCGCTGTCCGTTCACTCCGCCAAAATGCTGCTCCAGGTGGTAGAGAGGATGAAGGCTCCCTTGTCTCTGTTCATGGTTTTTATGCCTCGCTTGCAGATCTCAATGGCCTCTCTGATCCAGCGCTGTTGTTTGTTCTCTTCGGTGCGGATGACCCTGCCCTTCTCCCGGTCCATGATGTGGTTTTCCCTTTTGCAGTGGTCAGTGATTGCTGATTTGTAATGTTCATGTTGTGCTTGTTCTTTGACTGCTCTGATTTTTCATTTTTTTGACAGGTAAGTCACACCCTCATGGAACATCAGCTGATAAAGACGGGTCTCAAGACACCATCATGCGACACTCTGAAGAAGGCGAAAGACTCGCCGAAACATGTCAGGTAAAATATTAACCTAAAACATAATTGTCTGCTTTTAATGAATCAGTCAAATATCAATAATAAGAAGACAAAATGAACCTAATACAAATAAATGAATGCTTAATAACTCCCCTGCACATGCTCCTAAAAATCCAAACCTTCACCTGTAAATAAAACGTCCCGACCTGAAGACATCTTAATGTTATTATTTTGTTATACACACAGTGCCGCCAAGTGGAATCAAAAATTTGTTTTTATTTTAATTTTCACGTACTGCACGGTGCCCTTTTGACGAATCCGACTGAAAATTAGTCAGAAAAGACTCAAGACAATGATCTTACTCTCTGCCGAATTTTGTGACGTTTTGGCAAAAGGCGTGGCTATTAAGGTGCTGAAAAGTCCGATTGTACTCTGTGGCAACAAAAGCTCCGGCAACATGACTCAGATGATCCTATCTTCTCGAAGTTGTACACATTTGAGGATACTTCAGCCCTGAAGACATCTACCAACTTATTTTACATCGTAGTAGTAGCGCCACCAACTGGTAAAAGCTAATACAAGTTATTTTCTTGGATGTTTTTCTCCGTGCAACTCAACAAGGTCGCCCTCATATATGCTCGGATGACTGTTTCGGCCATGAGGATGTCACAATACGAAATTCGTGATTTTTCGTGAAAAGTTGTGGGAGTGGCATTGCACTGTTCGGCAATAAAACAAAGCTGATTATGAGGTTCTAAATATGAACGTCAACTCGTAAAACTTTACACACACATCAGGCCGAGCAAATTTATCAATATTTTATACGTTAGTTGTGCAGCTTTTTTGAAATGGCTCGCCATGGCCCTCGAGAAATGTTAAAAAAAAGCAGCTCTGGTTGAGTGTTTCACCTCGCTTTTTGTAAATTTTATGGAGTACAGTGAACCCTCGGTTATCGCCGTTAATGGGGACCGAGACCATCCGCGAAAACTGAAAATCCGCGAAGTAGCGGCGCACCTTCAAAAATGCTTAAAAAAAATATACAATATATATAATAAATATATATATATATATATATATATATATATATATACGGGGAGAGAGAGAGTGAAATTCATGTTATAACAAAAAAAACAAATTATTATTAAAACGTATTATTTTTTTATTCCCCAGCCATTCTTTTTGTATTTATTTAATTACTCCGACTTTTACCTGCTGGTACGCCGTCCGGTGTGCCCTGTGAAATGAAAGGTGGCATTCTTTATTTATTTATTCATTTATTCATTCATAACTGACAGCCTCGCGCTCCGCTCGTGCCCGGGCAGAAGAGGTGCTCCAATTTGGCTTAACTGTGACACACGCCCGTCCTCCTCCCCCGGAGCTTCCATTCGGTTAAACTTAGGGGCCGCTTGGCACCGCCCGTGCCCGGGGAAGGTGCTCCTCTTCGGCTTACTGTGACGCGAGCATGCCCTCCTCCTCCGGAGCTTCCATTCGGTTAAACTTAGGGGCCGCTTGGAACCGCCCGTGCCCGGGGAAGGTGCTCCTCTTCGGCTTAGTGTGACGCGAGCATGCCCTCCTCCTCCGGAGCTTCCATTCGGTTAAACTTAGGGGCCGCTTGGCACCGCCCGTGCCCGGGGAAGGTGCTCCTCTACGACTTAACTGCCACGCACGCTGGCCGGAGCTCTGGTACGGTCCGAACCGCGCGAAACGTCGCCACCGATCGTGTCCGGGGGAACGTGCTCTTCTTCGTCCACTCTCCTCTTCGCCCACGCTCTTCTTCGGCGCACGCCGGCCGTCTAACCGCTCCAGCGCCCCGTCGTGCCGCTCGGCGAAACTACTATGCCCCCGAATATTTTTTAGACCCGCGAAGCACTGAACCTGCGAAAGGTGAACCGCGAAGTAGCGAGGGTTCACTGTATGTATAAGACCAAGACCTACAAAAAAGTCTCTTGGAGCAATGAGCTAGGTTTTACAGGAAGTCGGCCATTTTGAATTTACTTAAAAGGGGGCGGGTCACCACAATGGACTTTGTGTAGAAATTATTATTGGGGCCCGAGCAGCGACCGCGGCGAGGTCCCTATTGTTTTTGTAGAAAATATTATTACTTTTATTATTATTATTATTATTATTATTAGGGCCTGAGCAGCGACCGCTGCGAAGTCCCTATTGTTTTTGTAGAAATTATTATTATTATTATTTTTCCGATTGTTCGATCGCATTTTTGACCCCCGAAACATGCACAAAAACTCACCAAACTTGGCAGTCTCATCGGGCATGGCGAAAAATTTGATATTTTAACGTCTAATATGAACAGGAAGTGAGTTATGAATTTTTGAAAGTCCGACTTTTGCCCTTTTTTGCATGTTTACAGGGGTCATTCTTTTGCACCCTGACCCTAAAGGCTTCATCTGATTGCCTTAAAATTCTGTCTGTAGCATCTGAAGACCTGGCACAAACACTGGGGCTAAAATTTTTTGTTTCCGAAATACTATATGACGGGGGCGGGGCATCAAAGTTTTCACTTAAGATTTCCTTCGCCGCAATGGACAAAATGCTTAATAACTCTCCTGCACATGCTGCTAAAAATCCAAAACTTCACATGTACATAAAGAGTCTGTACCTGAAGACATCTATATGTTTATATTCAGTTATACACCTTGCGCCAATCAATATCATTTTTTACATTTTGACGTACTGCACGGTGCCCTTTTAACGAATCTGATTGAAAATTGGCTAGAAAAGACTCAAGACATTGATCTTACTCTATCCCTATTTTTGTGACTTTCCTTCGAAGGGCGTGGCTATTACGGTGCCGCAGAGTCTGATTATTCTCCGTGGCAACAAAAGTTCCTGCAAAATGATTCAGATGATCCATCTTCTCGAAATTTTTCACATTTGAGGATATTCAGGCCCTGAAGACGGCTGCCAACTTATTTTTGATCGCAGTGGTAGCGCCACCAACTGGTTAAAACAAATACAAATCATTTTCGTTGATTTTTTTCTCCGGGCAGGTTAACAAAATCTACCTTACATTTGCTCGGATGAGTGTTTAGGCCTTGAGGATGTCACAATACGAAAGTCTTTCGCCTTCTTCAGAGTGTCACATGATGGTGTCTTGTGGCCCGTCTTTATCAGCTGATGTTCCATGAGGGCGTGACTTACCTGTCACAAGAATGAAGGCAAGTCACGCCCCCCGCTGTCCGTTCACTCCGCCAAAATGCTGCTCCAGGTGGTAGAGAGGATGAAGGCTCCCTTGTCTCTGTTCATGGTTTTTATGCCTCGCTTGCAGATCTCAATGGCCTCTCTGATCCAGCGCTGTTGTTTGTTCTCTTCGGTGCGGATGACCCTGCCCTTCTCCCGGTCCATGATGTGGTTTTCCCTTTTGCAGTGGTCAGTGATTGCTGATTTGTAATGTTCATGTTGTGCTTGTTCTTTTACTGCTCTGATTTTTCATTTTTTTGACAGGTAAGTCACACCCTCATGGAACATCAGCTGATAAAGACGGGTCTCAAGACACCATCATGCGACACTCTGAAGTAGGCGAAAGACTCGCCGAAACATGTCAGGTAAAAAATTAACCTAAAACATAATTGTCTGCTTTTAATGAATCAGTCAAATATCAATAATAAGAAGACAAAATGAACCTAATACAAATAAATGAATGCTTAATAACTCCCCTGCACATGCTCCTAAAAATCCAAACCTTCACCTGTAAATAAAACGTCCCGACCTGAAGACATCTTAATGTTATTATTTTGTTATACACACAGTGCCGCCAAGTGGAATCAAAAATTTGTTTTTATTTTAATTGTCACGTACTGCACGGTGCCCTTTTGACGAATCCGACTGAAAATTAGTCAGAAAAGACTCAAGACAATGATCTTACTCTCTGCCGAATTTTGTGACGTTTTGGCAAAAGGCGTGGCTATTAAGGTGCTGAAAAGTCCGATTGTACTCTGTGGCAACAAAAGCTCCGGCAACATGACTCAGATCATCCTATCTTCTCGAAGTTGTACACATTTGAGGATACTTCAGCCCTGAAGACATCTACCAACTTATTTTATATCGTAGTAGTAGCGCCACCAACTGGTAAAAGCTAATACAAGTTATTTTCTTGGATGTTTTTCTCCGTGCAACTCAACAAGGTCGCCCTCATATATGCTCGGATGACTGTTTCGGCCATGAGGATGTCACAATATGAAATTCGTGATTTTTCGTGAAAAGTTGTGGGAGTGGCATTGCAGTGTTCGGCAATAAAACAAAGCTGATTATGAGGTTCTAAATATGAACGACAACTCGTAAAACTTTACACACACATCAGGCCGAGCAAATTTATCAATATTTTATACGTTAGTTGTGCAGCTTTTTTGAAATGGCTCGCCATGGCCCTCGAGAAATGTTAAAAAAAAGCAGCTCTGGTTGAGTGTTTCACCTCGCTTTTTGTAAATTTTATGGAGTACAGTGAACCCTCGGTTATCGCGGTTAATGGGGACCGAGACCACCCGCGAAAACTGAAAATCCGCGAAGTAGCGGCGCACCTTCAAAAATGCTTAAAAAAAATATACAATATATATAATAAATATATATATATATATATATATATATATATATATATATATATATATATATATATATACGGGG
Organism: Idiotropiscis lumnitzeri; assembly: GCF_059441095.1. NCBI lineage: Eukaryota > Metazoa > Chordata > Actinopteri > Syngnathiformes > Syngnathidae > Idiotropiscis > Idiotropiscis lumnitzeri. The sequence goes on from NW_028283650.1 coordinate 65,478, forward strand.
AGAGAGAGAGTGAAATTCATGTTATAACAAAAAAACCAAATTATTATTAAAACGTATTATTTTTTTATTCCCCAGCCATTCTTTTTGTATTTATTTAATTACTCCGACTTTTACCTGCTGGTACGCCGTCCGGTGTGCCCTGTGAAATGAAAGGTGGCATTCTTTATTTATTTATTCATTTATTCATTCATAACTGACAGCCTCGCGCTCCGCTCGTGCCCGGGCAGAAGAGGTGCTCCAATTTGGCTTAACTGTGACACACGCCCGTCCTCCTCCCCCGGAGCTTCCATTCGGTTAAACTTAGGGGCCGCTTGGCACCGCCCGTGCCCGGGGAAGGTGCTCCTCTTCGGCTTACTGTGACGCGAGCATGCCCTCCTCCTCCGGAGCTTCCATTCGGTTAAACTTAGGGGCCGCTTGGAACCGCCCGTGCCCGGGGAAGGTGCTCCTCTTCGGCTTACTGTGACGCGAGCATGCCCTCCTCCTCCGGAGCTTCCATTCGGTTAAACTTAGGGGCCGCTTGGCACCGCCCGTGCCCGGGGAAGGTGCTCCTCTACGGCTTAACTGCCACGCACGCTGGCCGGAGCTCTGGTACGGTCCGAACCGCGCGAAACGTCGCCACCGATCGTGTCCGGGGGAACGTGCTCTTCTTCGTCCACTCTCCTCTTCGCCCACGCTCTTCTTCGGCGCACGCCGGCCGTCTAACCGCTCCAGCGCCCCGTCGTGCCGCTCGGCGAAACTACTATGCCCCCGAATATTTTTTAGACCCGCGAAGCACTGAACCTGCGAAAGGTGAACCGCGAAGTAGCGAGGGTTCACTGTATGTATAAGACCAAGACCTACAAAAAAGTCTCTTGGAGCAATGAGCTAGGTTTTACAGGAAGTCGGCCATTTTGAATTTACTTAAAAGGGGGCGGGTCACCACAATGGACTTTGTGTAGAAATTATTATTGGGGCCCGAGCAGCGACCGCGGCGAGGTCCCTATTGTTTTTGTAGAAAATATTATTACTTTTATTATTATTATTATTATTATTATTAGGGCCTGAGCAGCGACCGCTGCGAAGTCCCTATTGTTTTTGTAGAAATTATTATTATTATTATTTTTCCGATTGTTCGATCGCATTTTTGACCCCCGAAACATGCACAAAAACTCACCAAACCTGGCAGTCTCATCGGGCATGGCGAAAAATTTGATATTTTAACGTCTAATATGAACAGGAAGTGAGTTATGAATTTTTGAAAGTCCGACTTTTGCCCTTTTTTGCATGTTTACAGGGGTCATTCTTTTGCACCCTGATCCTAAAGGCTTCATCTGATTGCCTTAAAATTCTGTCTGTAGCATCTGAAGACCTGGGACAAACACTGGGGCTAAAATTTTTTGTTTCCGAAATACTATATGACGGGGGCGGGGCATCAAAGTTTTCACTTAAGATTTCCTTCGCCGCAATGGACAAAATGCTTAATAACTCTCCTGCACATGCTGCTAAAAATCCAAAACTTCACATGTACATAAAGAGTCTGTACCTGAAGACATCTATATGTTTATATTCAGTTATACACCTTGCGCCAATCAATATCATTTTTTACATTTTGACGTACTGCACGGTGCCCTTTTAACGAATCTGATTGAAAATTGGCTAGAAAAGACTCAAGACATTGATCTTACTCTATCCCTATTTTTGTGACTTTCCTTCGAAGGGCGTGGCTATTACGGTGCCGCAGAGTCTGATTATTCTCCGTGGCAACAAAAGTTCCTGCAAAATGATTCAGATGATCCATCTTCTCGAAATTTTTCACATTTGAGGATATTCAGGCCCTGAAGACGGCTGCCAACTTATTTTTGATCGCAGTGGTAGCGCCACCAACTGGTTAAAACAAATATAAATTATTTTCGTTGATGTTTTTCTCCCGGCATGTTAACAAAATCTACCTTATATTTGCTCGGATGAGTGTTTAGGCCTTGAGCATGTCACAATACGAAAGTCTTTCGCCTTCTTCAGAGTGTCACATGATGGTGTCTTGTGACCCGCCTTTATCAGCTGATGTTCCATGAGGGCGTGACTTACCTGTCACAAGAATGAAGGCAAGTCACGCCCCCCGCTGTCCGTTCACTCCGCCAAGATGCTGGTCCAGGTGGTAGAGAGGATGAAGGCTCCCTTGTCTCTGTTCATGGTTTTTATGCCTCGCTTGCAGATCTCAATGGCCTCTCTGATCCAGCGCTGTTGTTTGTTCTCTTCTGTGCGGATGACCCTGCCCTTCTCCCGGTCCATGATGTGGTTTTCCCTTTTGCAGTGGTCAGTGATTGCTGATTTGTAATGTTCATGTTGTGCTTGTTCTTTTACTGCTCTGATTTTTTTCATTTTTTTGACAGGTAAGTCACACCCTCATGGAACATCAGCTCAAGACACCATCATGCGACACTCTGAAGTAGGCGAAAGACTCGCCGAAACATGTCAGGTAAAAAATTAACCTAAAACATAATTGTCTGCTTTTAATGAATCAGTCAAATATCAATAATAAGAAGACAAAATGAACCTAATACAAATAAATGAATGCTTAATAACTCCCCTGCACATGCTCCTAAAAATCCAAACCTTCACCTGTAAATAAAACGTCCCGACCTGAAGACATCTTAATGTTATTATTTTGTTATACACACAGTGCCGCCAAGTGGAATCAAAAATTTGTTTTTATTTTAATTGTCACGTACTGCACGGTGCCCTTTCGACGAATCCGACTGAAAATTAGTCAGAAAAGACTCAAGACAATGATCTTACTCTCTGCCGAATTTTGTGACGTTTTGGCAAAAGGCGTGGCTATTACGGTGCTGAAAAGTCCGATTGTACTCTGTGGCAACAAAAGCTCCAGCAACATGACTCAGATGATCCTATCTTCTCGAAGTTGCACACATTTGAGGATACTTCAGCCCTGAAGACATCTACCAACTTATTTTTCATCGTAGTAGTAGCGCCCCCAACTGGTAAAAGCTAATACAAGTTATTTTCTTGGATGTTTTTCTCCGTGCAACTCAACAAGGTCGCCCTCATATATGCTCGGATGACTGTTTCGGCCATGAGGATGTCACAATACGAAATTCGTCCTTTTTCATGAAAAGTTGTGGGAGTGGCATTGCACTGTTCGGCAATAAAACAAAGCTGATTATGAGGTTCTAAATATGAACGACAACTCGTGAAACTTTACACACACATCAGGCCGAGCAAATTTATCAATATTTTATACGTTAGTTGTGCAGCTTTTTTGAAATGGCTCGCCATGGCCCTCGAGAAATGTTCAAAAAAGCAGCCCTGGTTGAGTGTTTCACCTCGCTTTTTGTAAATTTTATGGAGTACAGTGAACCCTCGGTTATCGCGGTTAATGGGGACCGAGACCACCCGCGAAAACTGAAAATCCGCGAAGTAGCGGCGCACCTTCAAAAATGCTTAAAAAAAATATATAATAAATATATAAATATATATATATATATATATATATATATATATATATATATATATATATATATATATATATACGGGGGGAGAGAGAGAGAGAGAGAGTGAAATTCATGTTATAACAAAAAAAACAAATTATTATTAAAACTTATTATTTTTTTATTCCCCAACCATTCTTTTTGTATTTATTTAATTACTCCGACTTTTACCTGCTGGTACGCCGTCCGGTGTGCCCTGTGAAATGAAAGGTGGCATTCTTTATTTATTTATTCATTTATTCATTCATAACTGACAGCCTCGCGCTCCGCTTGTGCCCGGCAGAAGAGGTGCTCCAATTCGGCTTAACTGTGACACACGCCCGCCCTCCTCCCCCGGAGCTTCCATTCGGTTAAACTTAGGGGCCGCTTGGCACCGCCCGTGCCCGGGGAAGGTGCTCCTCTTCGGCTTACTGTGACGCGAGCATGCCCTCCTCCTCCGGAGCTTCCATTCGGTTAAACTTAGGGGCCGCTTGGAACCGCCCGTGCCCGGGGAAGGTGCTCCTCTTCGGCTTACTGTGACGCGAGCATGCCCTCCTCCTCCGGAGCTTCCATTCGGTTAAACTCAGGGGCCGCTTGGAACCGCCCGTGCCCGGGGAAGGTGCTCCTCTACGGCTTAACTGCCACGCACGCCGGCCGGAGCTCTGGTACGGTCCGAACCGCGCGAAACGTCGCCACCGATCGTGTCCGGGGGAACGTGCTCTTCTTCGTCCACTCTCCTCTTCGCCCACGCTCTTCTTCGGCGCACGCCGGCCGTCTAACCGCTCCAGCGCCCCGTCGTGCCGCTCGGCGAAACTACAATGCCCCCGAATATTTTTTAGACCCGCGAAGCACTGAACCCGCGAAAGGTGAACCTCGAAGTAGCGAGGGTTCACTGTATGTATAAGACCAAGACCTACAAAAAAGTCTCTTGGAGCAATGAGCTAGGTTTTACAGGAAGTCGGCCATTTTGAATTTACTTAAAAGGGGGCGGGTCTCCACAATGGACTTTGTGTAGAAATTATTATTGGGGCCCGAGCAGCGACCGCGGCGAGGTCCCTATTGTTTTTGTAGAAAATATTATTACTTTTATTATTATTATTATTATTATTATTATTATTATTAGGGCCTGAGCAGCGACCGCTGCGAAGTCCCTATTGTTTTTGTAGAAATTATTATTATTATTATTTTTCCGATTGTTCGATCGCATTTTTGACCCCCGAAACATGCACAAAAACTCACCAAACTTGGCAGTCTCATCGGGCATGGCGAAAAATTTGATATTTTTTAACGTCTAATATGAACAGGAAGTGAGTTATGAATTTTTGAAAGTCCGACTTTTGCCCTTTTTTGCATGTTTACAGGGGTCATTCTTTTGCACCCTGATCCTAAAGGCTTCATCTGATTGCCTTAAAGTTCTGTCTGGAGCATCTTAAGACCTGGGACAAACACTGGGGCTAAAATTTTTTGTTTCCGAAATACTATATGACGGGGGCGGGGCTTCAAAGTTTTCACTTAAGATTTCCTTCGCCGCAATGGACAAAATGCTTAATAACTCTCCTGCCCGTGCTGCTAAAAATCCAAAACTTCACATGTACATAAAGAGTCGGTACCTGAAGACATCTATATGTTTATATTCAGTTATACACCTTGCGCCAATCAATATAAATGTTTACATTTTGACGTACTGCACGGTGCCCTTTTAACGAATCCGACTGAAAATTGGCTAGAAAAGACTCAAGACATTGATCTTACTCTATCCCTATTTTTATGACTTTCCTTCAAAGGGCGTGGCTATTACGGTGCCGCAGAGTCTGATTATTCTCCGTGGCAACAAAAGTTCCTGCAAAATGATTCAGATGATCCATCTTCTGGAAATCTTTCACATTTGAGGATATTCAGGCCCTGAAGACGGCTGCCAACTTATTTTTGATCGCAGTGGTAGCGCCACCAACTGGTTAAAACAAATACAAATTATTTTCGTTGATGTTTTTCTCCGGGCAGGTTAACAAAATCTACCTTATATTTGCTCGGATGAGTGTTTAGGCCTTGAGCATGTCACAATACGAAAGTCTTTCGCCTTCTTCAGAGTGTCACATGATGGTGTCTTGTGACCCGTCTTTATCAGCTGATGTTCCATGAGGGCGTGACTTACCTGTCACAAGAATGAAGGCAAGTCACGCCCCCCGCTGTCCGTTCACTCCGCCAAGATGCTGGTCCAGGTGGTAGAGAGGATGAAGGCTCCCTTGTCTCTGTTCATGGTTTTTATGCCTCGCTTGCAGATCTCAATGGCCTCTCTGATCCAGCGCTGTTGTTTGTTCTCTTCTGTGCGGATGACCCTGCCCTTCTCCCGGTCCATGATGTGGTTTTCCCTTTTGCAGTGGTCAGTGATTGCTGATTTGTAATGTTCATGTTGTGCTTGTTCTTTTACTGCTCTGATTTTTTCATTTTTTTGACAGGTAAGTCACACCCTCATGGAACATCAGCTCAAGACACCATCATGCGACACTCTGAAGAAGGCGAAAGACTCGCCGAAACATGTCAGGTAAAAAATTAACCTAAAACATAATTGTCTGCTTTTAATGAATCAGTCAAATATCAATAATAAGAAGACAAAATGAACCTAATACAAATAAATGAATGCTTAATAACTCCCCTGCACATGCTCCTAAAAATCCAAACCTTCACCTGTAAATAAAACGTCCCGACCTGAAGACATCTTAATGTTATTATTTTGTTATACACACAGTGCCGCCAAGTGGAATCAAAAATTTGTTTTTATTTTAATTTTCACGTACTGCATGGTGCCCTTTTGACGAATCCGACTAAAAATTAGTCAGAAAAGACTTAAGACAATGATCTTACTCTCTGCCGAATTTTGTGACGTTTTGGCAAAAGGCGTGGCTATTAAGGTGCTGAAAAGTCCGATTGTACTCTGTGGCAACAAAAGCTCCGGCAACATGACTCAGATGATCCTATCTTCTCGAAGTTGTACACATTTGAGGATACTTCAGCCCTGAAGACATCTACCAACTTATTTTACATCGTAGTAGTAGCGCCACCAACTGGTAAAAGCTAATACAAGTTATTTTCTTGGATGTTTTTCTCCGTGCAACTCAACAAGGTCGCCCTCATATATGCTCGGATGACTGTTTCGGCCATGAGGATGTCACAATACGAAATTCGTGATTTTTCGTGAAAAGTTGTGGGAGTGGCATTGCACTGTTCAGCAATAAAACAAAGCTGATTATGAGGTTCTAAATATGAACGACAACTCGTAAAACTTTACACACACATCAGGCCGAGCAAATTTATCAATATTTTATACGTTAGTTGTGCAGCTTTTTTGAAATGGCTCGCCATGGCCCTCGAGAAATGTTAAAAAAAAAGCAGCTCTGGTTGAGTGTTTCACCTCGCTTTTTGTAAATTTTATGGAGTACAGTGAACCCTCGGTTATCGCGGTTAATGGGGACCGAGACCACCCGCGAAAACTGAAAATCCGCGAAGTAGCGGCGCACCTTCAAAAATGCTTAAAAAAAATATACAATATATATAATAAATATATAATATATATATATATATATATATATATATATATATATATATATATATATATATACGGGGAGAGAGCGAGTGAAATTCATGTTATAACAAAAAAAACAAATTATTATTAAAACGTATTATTTTTTTATTCCCCAGCCATTCTTTTTGTATTTATTTAATTACTCCGACTTTTACCTGCTGGTACGCCGTCCGGTGTGCCCTGTGAAATGAAAGGTGGCATTCTTTATTTATTTATTCATTTATACATTCATAACTGACAGCCTCGCGCTCCGCTCGTGCCCGGGCAGAAGAGGTGCTCCAATTTGGCTTAACTGTGACACACGCCCGTCCTCCTCCCCCGGAGCTTCCATTCGGTTAAACTTAGGGGCCGCTTGGCACCGCCCGTGCCCGGGGAAGGTGCTCCTCTTCGGCTTACTGTGACGCGAGCATGCCCTCCTCCTCCGGAGCTTCCATTCGGTTAAACTTAGGGGCCGCTTGGAACCGCCCGTGCCCGGGGAAGGTGCTCCTCTTCGGCTTACTGTGACGCGAGCATGCCCTCCTCCTCCGGAGCTTTCATTCGGTTAAACTTAGGGGCCGCTTGGCACTGCCCGTGCCCGGGGAAGGTGCTCCTCTACGGCTTAACTGCCACGCACGCTGGCCGGAGCTCTGGTACGGTCCGAACCGCGCGAAACGTCGCCACCGATCGTGTCCGGGGGAACGTGCTCTTCTTCGTCCACTCTCCTCTTCGCCCACGCTCTTCTTCGGCGCACGCCGGCCGTCTAACCGCTCCAGCGCCCCGTCGTGCCGCTCGGCGAAACTACAATGCGCCCGAATATTTTTTAGACCCGCGAAGCACTGAACCCGCGAAAGGTGAACCGCGAAGTAGCGAGGGTTCACTGTATGTATAAGACCAAGACCTACAAAAAAGTCTCTTGGAGCAATGAGCTAGGTTTTACAGGAAGTCGGCCATTTTGAATTTACTTAAAAGGGGGCGGGTCACCACAATGGACTTTGTGTAGAAATTATTATTGGGGCCCGAGCAGCGACCGCGGCGAGGTCCCTATTGTTTTTGTAGAAAATATTATTACTTTTATTATTATTATTATTATTATTATTAGGGCCTGAGCAGCGACCGCTGCGAAGTCCCTATTGTTTTTGTTGAAATTATTATTATTATTATTTTTCCGATTGTTCGATCGCATTTTTGACCCCTGAAACATGCACAAAAACTCACCAAACTTGGCAGTCTCATCGGGCATGGCGAAAAATTTGATATTTTAACGTCTAATATGAACAGGAAGTGAGTTATGAATTTTTGAAAGTCCGACTTTTGCCCTTTTTTGCATGTTTACAGGGGTCATTCTTTTGCACCCTGATCCTAAAGGCTTCATCTGATTGCCTTAAAATTCTGTCTGTAGCATCTGAAGACCTGGCACAAACACTGGGGCTAAAATTTTTTGTTTCCGAAATACTATATGACGGGGGCGGGGCATCAAAGTTTTCACTTAAGATTTCCTTCGCCGCAATGGACAAAATGCTTAATAACTCTCCTGCACATGCTGCTAAAAATCCAAAACTTCACATGTACATAAAGAGTCTGTACCTGAAGACATCTATATGTTTATATTCAGTTATACACCTTGCGCCAATCAATATCATTTTTTACATTTTGACGTACTGCACGGTGCCCTTTTAACGAATCTGATTGAAAATTGGCTAGAAAAGACTCAAGACATTGATCTTACTCTATCCCTATTTTTGTGACTTTCCTTCGAAGGGCGTGGCTATTACGGTGCCGCAGAGTCTGATTATTCTCCGTGGCAACAAAAGTTCCTGCAAAATGATTCAGATGATCCATCTTCTCGAAATTTTTCACATTTGAGGATATTCAGGCCCTGAAGACGGCTGCCAACTTATTTTTGATCGCAGTGGTAGCGCCACCAACTGGTTAAAACAAATACAAATCATTTTCGTTGATTTTTTTCTCCGGGCAGGTTAACAAAATCTACCTTACATTTGCTCGGATGAGTGTTTAGGCCTTGAGGATGTCACAATACGAAAGTCTTTCGCCTTCTTCAGAGTGTCACATGATGGTGTCTTGTGGCCCGTCTTTATCAGCTGATGTTCCATGAGGGCGTGACTTACCTGTCACAAGAATGAAGGCAAGTCACGCCCCCCGCTGTCCGTTCACTCCGCCAAAATGCTGCTCCAGGTGGTAGAGAGGATGAAGGCTCCCTTGTCTCTGTTCATGGTTTTTATGCCTCGCTTGCAGATCTCAATGGCCTCTCTGATCCAGCGCTGTTGTTTGTTCTCTTCGGTGCGGATGACCCTGCCCTTCTCCCGGTCCATGATGTGGTTTTCCCTTTTGCAGTGGTCAGTGATTGCTGATTTGTAATGTTCATGTTGTGCTTGTTCTTTTACTGCTCTGATTTTTCATTTTTTTGACAGGTAAGTCACACCCTCATGGAACATCAGCTGATAAAGACGGGTCTCAAGACACCATCATGCGACACTCTGAAGAAGGCGAAAGACTCGCCGAAACATGTCAGGTAAAAAATTAACCTAAAACATAATTGTCTGCTTTTAATGAATCAGTCAAATATCAATAATAAGAAGACAAAATGAACCTAATACAAATAAATGAATGCTTAATAACTCCCCTGCACATGCTCCTAAAAATCCAAACCTTCACCTGTAAATAAAACGTCCCGACCTGAAGACATCTTAATGTTATTATTTTGTTATACACACAGTGCCGCCAAGTGGAATCAAAAATTTGTTTTTATTTTAATTTTCACGTACTGCACGGTGCCCTTTTGACGAATCCGACTGAAAATTAGTCAGAAAAGACTCAAGACAATGATCTTACTCTCTGCCGAATTTTGTGACGTTTTGGCAAAAGGCGTGGCTATTAAGGTGCTGAAAAGTCCGATTGTACTCTGTGGCAACAAAAGCTCCGGCAACATGACTCAGATCATCCTATCTTCTCGAAGTTGTACACATTTGAGGATACTTCAGCCCTGAAGACATCTACCAACTTATTTTATATCGTAGTAGTAGCGCCACCAACTGGTAAAAGCTAATACAAGTTATTTTCTTGGATGTTTTTCTCCGTGCAACTCAACAAGGTCGCCCTCATATATGCTCGGATGACTGTTTCGGCCATGAGGATGTCACAATACGAAATTCGTGATTTTTCGTGAAAAGTTGTGGGAGTGGCATTGCACTGTTCGGCAATAAAACAAAGCTGATTATGAGGTTCTAAATATGAACGACAACTCGTAAAACTTTACACACACATCAGGCCGAGCAAATTTATCAATATTTTATACGTTAGTTGTGCAGCTTTTTTGAAATGGCTCGCCATGGCCCTCGAGAAATGTTAAAAAAAAGCAGCTCTGGTTGAGTGTTTCACCTCGCTTTTTGTAAATTTTATGGAGTACAGTGAACCCTCGGTTATCGCGGTTAATGGGGACCGAGACCACCCGCGAAAACTGAAAATCCGCGAAGTAGCGGCGCACCTTCAAAAATGCTTAAAAAAAATATACAATATATATAATAATATATATATATATATATATATATATATATATATATATATATATATATATATATACGGGGAGAGAGAGAGTGAAATTCATGTTATAACAAAAAAACCAAATTATTATTAAAACGTATTATTTTTTTATTCCCCAGCCATTCTTTTTGTATTTATTTAATTACTCCGACTTTTACCTGCTGGTACGCCGTCCGGTGTGCCCTGTGAAATGAAAGGTGGCATTCTTTATTTATTTATTCATTTATACATTCATAACTGACAGCCTCGCGCTCCGCTCGTGCCCGGGCAGAAGAGGTGCTCCAATTTGGCTTAACTGTGACACACGCCCGTCCTCCTCCCCCGGAGCTTCCATTCGGTTAAACTTAGGGGCCGCTTGGCACCGCCCGTGCCCGGGGAAGGTGCTCCTCTTCGGCTTACTGTGACGCGAGCATGCCCTCCTCCTCCGGAGCTTCCATTCGGTTACACTTAGGGGCCGCTTGGAACCGCCCGTGCCCGGGGAAGGTGCTCCTCTTCGGCTTACTGTGACGCGAGCATGCCCTCCTCCTCCGGAGCTTCCATTCGGTTAAACTTAGGGGCCGCTTGGCACTGCCCGTGCCCGGGGAAGGTGCTCCTCTACGGCTTAACTGCCACGCACGCTGGCCGGAGCTCTGGTACGGTCCGAACCGCGCGAAACGTCGCCACCGATCGTGTCCGGGGGAACGTGCTCTTCTTCGTCCACTCTCCTCTTCGCCCACGCTCTTCTTCGGCGCACGCCGGCCGTCTAACCGCTCCAGCGCCCCGTCGTGCCGCTCGGCGAAACTACAATGCGCCCGAATATTTTTTCGACCCGCGAAGCACTGAACCCGCGAAAGGTGAACCGCGAAGTAGCGAGGGTTCACTGTATGTATAAGACCAAGACCTACAAAAAAGTCTCTTGGAGCAATGAGCTAGGTTTTACAGGAAGTCGGCCATTTTGAATTTACTTAAAAGGGGGCGGGTCACCACAATGGACTTTGTGTAGAAATTATTATTGGGGCCCGAGCAGCGACCGCGGCGAGGTCCCTATTGTTTTTGTAGAAAATATTATTACTTTTATTATTATTATTATTATTATTATTAGGGCCTGAGCAGCGACCGCTGCGAAGTCCCTATTGTTTTTGTTGAAATTATTATTATTATTATTTTTCCGATTGTTCGATCGCATTTTTGACCCCTGAAACATGCACAAAAACTCACCAAACTTGGCAGTCTCATCGGGCATGGCGAAAAATTTGATATTTTAACGTCTAATATGAACAGGAAGTGAGTTATGAATTTTTGAAAGTCCGACTTTTGCCCTTTTTTGCATGTTTACAGGGGTCATTCTTTTGCACCCTGATCCTAAAGGCTTCATCTGATTGCCTTAAAATTCTGTCTGTAGCATCTGAAGACCTGGCACAAACACTGGGGCTAAAGTTTTTTGTTTCCGAAATACTATATGACGGGGGCGGGGCATCAAAGTTTTCACTTAAGATTTCCTTCGCCGCAATGGACAAAATGCTTAATAACTCTCCTGCACATGCTGCTAAAAATCCAAAACTTCACATGTACATATAGAGTCTGTACCTGAAGACATCTATATGTTTATATTCAGTTATACACCTTGCGCCAATCAATATCATTTTTTACATTTTGACGTACTGCACGGTGCCCTTTTAACGAATCTGATTGAAAATTGGCTAGAAAAGACTCAAGACATTGATCTTACTCTATCCCTATTTTTGTGACTTTCCTTCGAAGGGCGTGGCTATTACGGTGCCGCAGAGTCTGATTATTCTCCGTGGCAACAAAAGTTCCTGCAAAATGATTCAGATGATCCATCTTCTCGAAATTTTTCACATTTGAGGATATTCAGGCCCTGAAGACGGCTGCCAACTTATTTTTGATCGCAGTGGTAGCGCCACCAACTGGTTAAAACAAATACAAATCATTTTCGTTGATTTTTTTCTCCGGGCAGGTTAACAAAATCTACCTTACATTTGCTCGGATGAGTGTTTAGGCCTTGAGGATGTCACAATACGAAAGTCTTTCGCCTTCTTCAGAGTCTCACATGATGGTGTCTTGTGGCCCGTCTTTATCAGCTGATGTTCCATGAGGGCGTGACTTACCTGTCACAAGAATGAAGGCAAGTCACGCCCCCAGCTGTCCGTTCACTCCGCCAAAATGCTGCTCCAGGTGGTAGAGAGGATGAAGGCTCCCTTGTCTCTGTTCATGGTTTTTATGCCTCGCTTGCAGATCTCAATGGCCTCTCTGATCCAGCGCTGTTGTTTGTTCTCTTCGGTGCGGATGACCCTGCCCTTCTCCCGGTCCATGATGTGGTTTTCCCTTTTGCAGTGGTCAGTGATTGCTGATTTGTAATGTTCATGTTGTGCTTGTTCTTTTACTGCTCTGATTTTTCATTTTTTTGACAGGTAAGTCACACCCTCATGGAACATCAGCTGATAAAGACGGGTCTCAAGACACCATCATGCGACACTCTGAAGAAGGCGAAAGACTCGCCGAAACATGTCAGGTAAAAAATTAACCTAAAACATAATTGTCTGCTTTTAATGAATCAGTCAAATATCAATAATAAGAAGACAAAATGAACCTAATACAAATAAATGAATGCTTAATAACTCCCCTGCACATGCTCCTAAAAATCCAAACCTTCACCTGTAAATAAAACGTCCCGACCTGAAGACATCTTAATGTTATTATTTTGTTATACACACAGTGCCGCCAAGTGGAATCAAAAATTTGTTTTTATTTTAATTTTCACGTACTGCACGGTGCCCTTTTGACGAATCCGACTGAAAATTAGTCAGAAAAGACTCAAGACAATGATCTTACTCTCTGCCGAATTTTGTGACGTTTTGGCAAAAGGCGTGGCTATTAAGGTGCTGAAAAGTCCGATTGTACTCTGTGGCAACAAAAGCTCCGGCAACATGACTCAGATCATCCTATCTTCTCGAAGTTGTACACATTTGAGGATACTTCAGCCCTGAAGACATCTACCAACTTATTTTATATCGTAGTAGTAGCGCCACCAACTGGTAAAAGCTAATACAAGTTATTTTCTTGGATGTTTTTCTCCGTGCAACTCAACAAGGTCGCCCTCATATATGCTCGGATGACTGTTTCGGCCATGAGGATGTCACAATACGAAATTCGTGATTTTTCGTGAAAAGTTGTGGGAGTGGCATTGCACTGTTCGGCAATAAAACAAAGCTGATTATGAGGTTCTAAATATGAACGACAACTCGTAAAACTTTACACACACATCAGGCCGAGCAAATTTATCAATATTTTATACGTTAGTTGTGCAGCTTTTTTGAAATGGCTCGCCATGGCCCTCGAGAAATGTTAAAAAAAAGCAGCTCTGGTTGAGTGTTTCACCTCGCTTTTTGTAAATTTTATGGAGTACAGTGAACCCTCGGTTATCGCGGTTAATGGGGACCGAGACCACCCGCGAAAACTGAAAATCCGCGAAGTAGCGGCGCACCTTCAAAAATGCTTAAAAAAAATATACAATATATATAATAAATATATATATATATATATATATATATATATATATATATATATATATATATATATATATATATACGGGGAGAGAGAGAGTGAAATTCATGTTATAACAAAAAAACCAAATTATTATTAAAACATATTATTTTTTTATTCCCCAGCCATTCTTTTTGTATTTATTTAATTACTCCGACTTTTACCTGCTGGTACGCCGTCCGGTGTGCCCTGTGAAATGAAAGGTGGCATTCTTTATTTATTTATTCATTTATTCATTCATAACTGACAGCCTCGCGCTCCGCTCGTGCCCGGGCAGAAGAGGTGCTCCAATTTGGCTTAACTGTGACACACGCCCGTCCTCCTCCGTCCGGAGCTTCCATTCGGTTAAACTTAGGGGCCGCTTGGCACCGCCCGTGCCCGGGGAAGGTGCTCCTCTTCGGCTTACTGTGACGCGAGCATGCCCTCCTCCTCCGGAGCTTCCATTCGGTTAAACTTAGGGGCCGCTTGGAACCGCCCGTGCCCGGGGAAGGTGCTCCTCTTCGGCTTACTGTGACGCGAGCATGCCCTCCTCCTCCGGAGCTTCCATTCGGTTAAACTTAGGGGCCGCTTGGCACCGCCCGTGCCCGGGGAAGGTGCTCCTCTACGGCTTAACTGCCACGCACGCTGGCCGGAGCTCTGGTACGGTCCGAACCGCGCGAAACGTCGCCACCGATCGTGTCCGGGGGAACGTGCTCTTCTTCGTCCACTCTCCTCTTCGCCCACGCTCTTCTTCGGCGCACGCCGGCCGTCTAACCGCTCCAGCGCCCCGTCGTGCCGCTCGGCGAAACTACAATGCCCCCGAATATTTTTTAGACCCGCGAAGCACTGAACCTGCGAAAGGTGAACCGCGAAGTAGCGAGGGTTCACTGTATGTATAAGACCAAGACCTACAAAAAAGTCTCTTGGAGCAATGAGCTAGGTTTTACAGGAAGTCGGCCATTTTGAATTTACTTAAAAGGGGGCGGGTCACCACAATGGACTTTGTGTAGAAATTATTATTGGGGCCCGAGCAGCGACCGCGGCGAGGTCCCTATTGTTTTTGTAGAAAATATTATTACTTTTATTATTATTATTATTATTATTATTAGGGCCTGAGCAGCGACCGCTGCGAAGTCCCTATTGTTTTTGTAGAAATTATTATTATTATTTTTCCGATTGTTCGATCGCATTTTTGACCCCCGAAACATGCACAAAAACTCACCAAACCTGGCAGTCTCATCGGGCATGGCGAAAAATTTGATATTTTAACGTCTAATATGAACAGGAAGTGAGTTATGAATTTTTGAAAGTCCGACTTTTGCCCTTTTTTGCATGTTTACAGGGGTCATTCTTTTGCACCCTGATCCTAAAGGCTTCATCTGATTGCCTTAAAATTCTGTCTGTAGCATCTGAAGACCTGGGACAAACACTGGGGCTAAAATTTTTTGTTTCCGAAATACTATATGACGGGGGCGGGGCATCAAAGTTTTCACTTAAGATTTCCTTCGCCGCAATGGACAAAATGCTTAATAACTCTCCTGCACATGCTGCTAAAAATCCAAAACTTCACATGTACATAAAGAGTCTGTACCTGAAGACATCTATATGTTTATATTCAGTTATACACCTTGCGCCAATCAATATCATTTTTTACATTTTGACGTACTGCACGGTGCCCTTTTAACGAATCTGATTGAAAATTGGCTAGAAAAGACTCAAGACATTGATCTTACTCTATCCCTATTTTTGTGACTTTCCTTCGAAGGGCGTGGCTATTACGGTGCCGCAGAGTCTGATTATTCTCCGTGGCAACAAAAGTTCCTGCAAAATGATTCAGATGATCCATCTTCTCGAAATTTTTCACATTTGAGGATATTCAGGCCCTGAAGACGGCTGCCAACTTATTTTTGATCGCAGTGGTAGCGCCACCAACTGGTTAAAACAAATACAAATTATTTTCGTTGATTTTTTTCTCCGGGCAGGTTAACAAAATCTACCTTACATTTGCTCGGATGAGTGTTTAGGCCTTGAGGATGTCACAATACGAAAGTCTTTCGCCTTCTTCAGAGTGTCACATGATGGTGTCTTGTGGCCCGTCTTTATCAGCTGATGTTCCATGAGGGCGTGACTTACCTGTCACAAGAATGAAGGCAAGTCACGCCCCCCGCTGTCCGTTCACTCCGCCAAAATGCTGCTCCAGGTGGTAGAGAGGATGAAGGCTCCCTTGTCTCTGTTCATGGTTTTTATGCCTCGCTTGCAGATCTCAATGGCCTCTCTGATCCAGCGCTGTTGTTTGTTCTCTTCGGTGCGGATGACCCTGCCCTTCTCCCGGTCCATGATGTGGTTTTCCCTTTTGCAGTGGTCAGTGATTGCTGATTTGTAATGTTCATGTTGTGCTTGTTCTTTTACTGCTCTGATTTTTCATTTTTTTGACAGGTAAGTCACACCCTCATGGAACATCAGCTGATAAAGACGGGTCTCAAGACACCATCATGCGACACTCTGAAGAAGGCGAAAGACTCGCCGAAACATGTCAGGTAAAAAATTAACCTAAAACATAATTGTCTGCTTTTAATGAATCAGTCAAATATCAATAATAAGAAGACAAAATGAACCTAATACAAATAAATGAATGCTTAATAACTCCCCTGCACATGCTCCTAAAAATCCAAACCTTCACCTGTAAATAAAACGTCCCGACCTGAAGACATCTTAATGTTATTATTTTGTTATACACACAGTGCCGCCAAGTGGAATCAAAAATTTGTTTTTATTTTAATTTTCACGTACTGCACGGTGCCCTTTCGACGAATCCGACTGAAAATTAGTCAGAAAAGACTCAAGACAATGATCTTACTCTCTGCCGAATTTTGTGACGTTTTGGCAAAAGGCGTGGCTATTACGGTGCTGAAAAGTCCGATTGTACTCTGTGGCAACAAAAGCTCCTGCAACATGACTCAGGTGATCCTATCTTCTCGAAGTTGCACACATTTGAGGATACTTAAGCCCTGAAGACATCTACCAACTTATTTTTCATCGTAGTAGTAGCGCCACCAACTGGTAAAAGCTAATACAAGTTATTTTCTTGGATGTTTTTCTCCGGCAACTCAACAAGGTCGCCCTCATATATGCTCGGATGACTGTTTCGGCCATGAGGATGTCACAATACGAAATTCGTCCTTTTTCATGAAAAGTTGTGGGAGTGGCATTGCACTGTTCGGCAATAAAACAAAGCTGATTATGAGGTTCTAAATATGAACGACAACTCGTGAAACTTTACACACACATCAGGCCGAGCAAATTTATCAATATTTTATACGTTAGTTGTGCAGCTTTTTTGAAATGGCTCGCCATGGCCCTCGAGAAATGTTCAAAAAAGCAGCCCTGGTTGAGTGTTTCACCTCGTTTTTTGTAAATTTTATGGAGTACAGTGAACCCTCGGTTATCGCGGTTAATGGGGACCGAGACCACCCGCAAAAACTGAAAATCCGCGAAGTAGCGGCGCACCTTCAAAAATGCTTAAAAAAAATATACAATATATATAATAAATATATAATATATATATATATATATATATATATATATATATATATATATATATATATACGGGGGGAGAGAGAGAGACAGAGAGTGAAATTCATGTTATAACAAAAAAAACAAATTATTATTAAAACTTATTATTTTTTTATTCCCCAACCATTCTTTTTGTATTTATTTAATTACTCCGACTTTTACCTGCTGGTACGCCGTCCGGTGTGCCCTGTGAAATGAAAGGTGGCATTCTTTATTTATTCATTCATTTATTCATTCATAACTGACAGCCTCGCGCTCCGCTCGTGCCCGGGCAGAAGAGGTGCTCCAATTCGGCTTCACTGTGACACACGCCCGCCCTCCTCCCCCGGAGCTTCCATTCGGTTAAACTTAGGGGCCGCTTGGCACCGCCCGTGCCCGGGGAAGGTGCTCCTCTTCGGCTTACTGTGACGCGAGCATGCCCTCCTCCTGCGGAGCTTCCATTCGGTTAAACTTAGGGGCCGCTTGGAACCGCCCGTGCCCGGGGAAGGTGCTCCTCTTCGGCTTACTGTGACGCGAGCATGCCCTCCTCCTCCGGAGCTTCCATTCGGTTAAACTTAGGGGCCGCTTGGCACCGCCCGTGCCCGGGGAAGGTGCTCCTCTACGGCTTAACTGCCACGCACGCCGGCCGGAGCTCTGGTACGGTCCGAACCGCGCGAAACGTCGCCACCGATCGTGTCCGGGGGAACGTGCTCTCTTCGTCCACTCTCCTCTTCGCCCACGCTCTTCTTCGGCGCACGCCGGCCGTCTAACTGCTCCAGCGCCCCGTCGTGCCGCTCGGCGAAACTACAATGCCCCCGAATATTTTTTAGACCCGCGAAGCACTGAACCCGCGAAAGGTGAACCGCGAAGTAGCGAGGGTTCACTGTATGTATAAGACCAAGACCTACAAAAAAGTCTCTTGGAGCAATGAGCTAGGTTTTACAGGAAGTCGGCCATTTTGAATTTACTTAAAAGGGGGCGGGTCACCACAATGGACTTTGTGTAGAAATTATTATTGGGGCCCGAGCAGCGACCGCGGCGAGGTCCCTATTGTTTTTGTAGAAATTATTATTATTATTATTTTTCCGATTGTTCGATCGCATTTTTGACCCCCGAAACATGCACAAAAACTCACCAAACTTGGCAGTCTCATCGGGCATGGCGAAAAATTTGATATTTTAACGTCTAATATGAACAGGAAGTGAGTTATGAATTTTTGAAAGTCCGATTTTTGCCCTTTTTTGCATGTTTACAGGGGTCATTCTTTTGCACCCTGATCCTAAAGGCTTCATCTGATTGCCTTAAAATTCTGTCTGGAGCATCTTAAGACCTGGGACAAACACTGGGGCTAAAAATTTTTGTTTCCGAAATACTATATGACGGGGGCGGGGCTTCAAAGTTTTCACTTAAGATTTCCTTCGCCGCAATGGACAAAATGCTTAATAACTCTCCTGCACGTGCTGCTAAAAATCCAAAACTTCACATGTACATAAAGAGTCGGTACCTGAAGACATCTATATGTTTATATTCAGTTATACACCTTGCGCCAATCAATATCATTTTTTACATTTTGACGTACTGCACGGTGCCCTTTTAACGAATCTGATTGAAAATTGGCTAGAAAAGACTCAAGACATTGATCTTACTCTATCCCTATTTTTGTGACTTTCCTTCGAAGGGCGTGGCTATTACGGTGCCGCAGAGTCTGATTATTCTCCGTGGCAACAAAAGTTCCTGCAAAATGATTCAGATGATCCATCTTCTCGAAATTTTTCACATTTGAGGATATTCAGGCCCTGAAGACGGCTGCCAACTTATTTTTGATCGCAGTGGTAGCGCCACCAACTGGTTAAAACAAATACAAATTATTTTCGTTGATTTTTTTCTCCGGGCAGGTTAACAAAATCTACCTTATATTTGCTCGGATGAGTGTTTAGGCCTTGAGGATGTCACAATACGAAAGTCTTTCGCCTTCTTCAGAGTTTCACATGATGGTGTCTTGTGACCCGTCTTTATCAGCTGATGTTCCATGAGGGCGTGACTTACCTGTCACGAGAATGAAGGCAAGTCACGCCCCCCGCTGTCCGTTCACTCCGCCAAGATGCTGGTCCAGGTGGTAGAGAGGATGAAGGCTCCCTTGTCTCTGTTCATGGTTTTTATGCCTCGCTTGCAGATCTCAATGGCCTCTCTGATCCAGCGCTGTTGTTTGTTCTCTTCGGTGCGGATGACCCTGCCCTTCTCCCGGTCCATGATGTGGTTTTCCCTTTTGCAGTGGTCAGTGATTGCTGATTTGTAATGTTCATGTTGTGCTTGTTCTTTTACTGCTCTGATTTTTCATTTTTTTGACAGGTAAGTCACACCCTCATGGAACATCAGCTGATAAAGACGGGTCTCAAGACACCATCATGCGACACTCTGAAGAAGGCGAAAGACTCGCCGAAACATGTCAGGTAAAAAATTAACCTAAAACATAATTGTCTGCTTTTAATGAATCAGTCAAATATCAATAATAAGAAGACAAAATGAACCTAATACAAATAAATGAATGCTTAATAACTCCCCTGCACATGCTCCTAAAAATCCAAACCTTCACCTGTAAATAAAACGTCCCGACCTGAAGACATCTTAATGTTATTATTTTGTTATACACACAGTGCCGCCAAGTGGAATCAAAAATTTGTTTTTATTTTAATTTTCACGTACTGCACGGTGCCCTTTTGACGAATCCGACTGAAAATTAGTCAGAAAAGACTCAAGACAATGATCTTACTCTCTGCCGAATTTTGTGACGTTTTGGCAAAAGGCGTGGCTATTAAGGTGCTGAAAAGTCCGATTGTACTCTGTGGCAACAAAAGCTCCGGCAACATGACTCAGATGATCCTATCTTCTCGAAGTTGTACACATTTGAGGATACTTCAGCCCTGAAGACATCTACCAACTTATTTTACATCGTAGTAGTAGCGCCACCAACTGGTAAAAGCTAATACAAGTTATTTTCTTGGATGTTTTTCTCCGTGCAACTCAACAAGGTCGCCCTCATATATGCTCGGATGACTGTTTCGGCCATGAGGATGTCACAATACGAAATTCGTGATTTTTCGTGAAAAGTTGTGGGAGTGGCATTGCACTGTTCGGCAATAAAATAAAGCTGATTATGAGGTTCTAAATATGAACGACAACTCGTAAAACTTTACACACACATCAGGCCGAGCAAATTTATCAATATTTTATACGTTAGTTGTGCAGCTTTTTTGAAATGGCTCGCCATGGCCCTCGAGAAATGTTAAAAAAAAGCAGCTCTGGTTGAGTGTTTCACCTCGCTTTTTGTAAATTTTATGGAGTACAGTGAACCCTCGGTTATCGCGGTTAATGGGGACCGAGACCACCCGCGAAAACTGAAAATCCGCGAAGTAGCGGCGCACCTTCAAAAATGCTTAAAAAAAATATACAATATATATCATAAATATATAAATATATATATATATATATATATATATATATATATATATATATATATATATATATATATACGGGGAGAGAGAGAGTGAAATTCATGTTATAACAAAAAAACCAAATTATTATTAAAACGTATTATTTTTTTATTCCCCAGCCATTCTTTTTGTTATTATTTAATTACTCCGACTTTTACCTGCTGGTACGCCGTCCGGTGTGCCCTGTGAAATGAAAGGTGGCATTCTTTATTTATTTATTCATTTATTCATTCATAACTGACAGCCTCGCGCTCCGCTCGTGCCCGGGCAGAAGAGGTGCTCCAATTTGGCTTAACTGTGACACACGCCCGTCCTCCTCCGTCCGGAGCTTCCATTCGGTTAAACTTAGGGGCCGCTTGGCACCGCCCGTGCCCGGGGTAGATGCTCCTCTTCGGCTTACTGTGACGCGAGCATGCCCTCCTCCTCCGGAGCTTCCATTCGGTTAAACTTAGGGGCCGCTTGGAACCGCCCGTGCCCGGGGAAGGTGCTCCTCTTCGGCTTACTGTGACGCGAGCATGCCCTCCTCCTCCGGAGCTTCCATTCGGTTAAACTTAGGGGCCGCTTGGCACCGCCCGTGCCCGGGGAAGGTGCTCCTCTACGGCTTAACTGCCACGCACGCTGGCCGGAGCTCTGGTACGGTCCGAACCGCGCGAAACGTCGCCACCGATCGTGTCCGGGGGAACGTGCTCTTCTTCGTCCACTCTCCTCTTCGCCCACGCTCTTCTTCGGCGCACGCCGGCCGTCTAACCGCTCCAGCGCCCCGTCGTGCCGCTCGGCGAAACTACAATGCCCCCGAATATTTTTTAGACCCGCGAAGCACTGAACCTGCGAAAGGTGAACCGCGAAGTAGCGAGGGTTCACTGTATGTATAAGACCAAGACCTACAAAAAAGTCTCTTGGAGCAATGAGCTAGGTTTTACAGGAAGTCGGCCATTTTGAATTTACTTAAAAGGGGGCGGGTCACCACAATGGACTTTGTGTAGAAATTATTATTGGGGCCCGAGCAGCGACCGCGGCGAGGTCCCTATTGTTTTTGTAGAAAATATTATTACTTTTATTATTATTATTATTATTATTATTAGGGCCTGAGCAGCGACCGCTGCGAAGTCCCTATTGTTTTTGTAGAAATTATTATTATTATTTTTCCGATTGTTCGATCGCATTTTTGACCCCCGAAACATGCACAAAAACTCACCAAACTTGGCAGTCTCATCGGGCATGGCGAAAAATTTGATATTTTAACGTCTAATATGAACAGGAAGTGAGTTATGAATTTTTGAAAGTCCGACTTTTGCCCTTTTTTGCATGTTTACAGGGGTCATTCTTTTGCACCCTGATCCTAAAGGCTTCATCTGATTGCCTTAAAATTCTGTCTGTAGCATCTGAAGACCTGGCACAAACACTGGGGCTAAAATTTTTTGTTTCCGAAATACTATATGACGGGGGCGGGGCATCAAAGTTTTCACTTAAGATTTCCTTCGCCGCAATGGACAAAATGCTTAATAACTCTCCTGCACATGCTGCTAAAAATCCAAAACTTCACATGTACATAAAGAGTCTGTACCTGAAGACATCTATATGTTTATATTCAGTTATACACCTTGCGCCAATCAATATCATTTTTTACATTTTGACGTACTGCACGGTGCCCTTTTAACGAATCTGATTGAAAATTGGCTAGAAAAGACTCAAGACATTGATCTTACTCTATCCCTATTTTTGTGACTTTCCTTCGAAGGGCGTGGCTATTACGGTGCCGCAGAGTCTGATTATTCTCCGTGGCAACAAAAGTTCCTGAAAATGATTCAGATGATCCATCTTCTCGAAATTTTTCACATTTGAGGATATTCAGGCCCTGAAGACGGCTGCCAACTTATTTTTGATCGCAGTGGTAGCGCCACCAACTGGTTAAAACAAATACAAATTATTTTCGTTGATTTTTTTCTCCGGGCAGGTTAACAAAATCTACCTTACATTTGCTCGGATGAGTGTTTAGGCCTTGAGGATGTCACAATACGAAAGTCTTTCGCCTTCTTCAGAGTGTCACATGATGGTGTCTTGTGGCCCGTCTTTATCAGCTGATGTTCCATGAGGGCGTGACTTACCTGTCACAAGAATGAAGGCAAGTCACGCCCCCCGCTGTCCGTTCACTCCGCCAAAATGCTGCTCCAGGTGGTAGAGAGGATGAAGGCTCCCTTGTCTCTGTTCATGGTTTTTATGCCTCGCTTGCAGATCTCAATGGCCTCTCTGATCCAGCGCTGTTGTTTGTTCTCTTCGGTGCGGATGACCCTGCCCTTCTCCCGGTCCATGATGTGGTTTTCCCTTTTGTAGTGGTCAGTGATTGCTGATTTGTAATGTTCATGTTGTGCTTGTTCTTTTACTGCTCTGATTTTTCATTTTTTTGACAGGTAAGTCACACCCTCATGGAACATCAGCTCAAGACACCATCATGCGACACTCTGAAGAAGGCGAAAGACTCGCCGAAACATGTCAGTGAAAAAATTAACCTAAAACATAATTGTCTGCTTTTAATGAATCAGTCAAATATCAATAATAAGAAGACAAAATGAACCTAATACAAATAAAGGAATGCTTAATAACTCCCCTGCACATGCTCCTAAAAATCCAAACCTTCACCTGTAAATAAAACGTCCCGACCTGAAGACATCTTAATGTTATTATTTTGTTATACACACAGTGCCGCCAAGTGGAATCAAAAATTTGTTTTTATTTTAATTTTCACGTACTGCACGGTGCCCTTTTGACGAATCCGACTGAAAATTAGTCAGAAAAGACTCAAGACAATGATCTTACTCTCTGCCGAATTTTGTGACGTTTTGGCAAAAGGCGTGGCTATTAAGGTGCTGAAAAGTCCGATTGTACTCTGTGGCAACAAAAGCTCCGGCAACATGACTCAGATGATCCTATCTTCTCGAAGTTGTACACATTTGAGGATACTTCAGCCCTGAAGACATCTACCAACTTATTTTACATCGTAGTAGTAGCGCCACCAACTGGTAAAAGCTAATACAAGTTATTTTCTTGGATGTTTTTCTCCGTGCAACTCAACAAGGTCGCCCTCATATATGCTCGGATGACTGTTTCGGCCATGAGGATGTCACAATACGAAATTCGTGATTTTTCGTGAAAAGTTGTGGAGTGGCATTGCACTGTTCGGCAATAAAACAAAGCTGATTATGAGGTTCTAAATATGAACGACAACTCGTAAAACTTTACACACACATCAGGCCGAGCAAATTTATCAATATTTTATACGTTAGTTGTGCAGCTTTTTTTAAATGGCTCGCCATGGCCCTCGAGAAATGTTAAAAAAAAGCAGCTCTGGTTGAGTGTTTCACCTCGCTTTTTGTAAATTTTATGGAGTACAGTGAACCCTCGGTTATCGCGGTTAATGGGGACCGAGACCACCCGCGAAAACTGAAAATCCGCGAAGTAGCGGCGCACCTTCAAAAATGCAAAAAAAAAATATACAATATATATAATAAATATATAAATATATATATATATATATATATATATATATATATATATATATATATATATATATATATATACGGGGGGAGAGAGAGAGAGAGAGTGAAATTCATGTTATAACAAAAAAACCAAATTATTATTAAAACGTATTATTTTTTTATTCCCC
This sequence comes from Idiotropiscis lumnitzeri, assembly GCF_059441095.1. NCBI lineage: Eukaryota > Metazoa > Chordata > Actinopteri > Syngnathiformes > Syngnathidae > Idiotropiscis > Idiotropiscis lumnitzeri. Next base: position 90,285 of record NW_028283650.1, read on the forward strand.
AGCCATTCTTTTTGTATTTATTTAATTACTCCGACTTTTACCTGCTGGTACGCCGTCCGGTGTGCCCTGTGAAATGAAAGGTGGCATTCTTTATTTATTTATTCATTTATTCATTCATAACTGACAGCCTCGCGCTCCGCTCGTGCCCGGGCAGAAGAGGTGCTCCATTTTGGCTTAACTGTGACACACGCCCGCCCTCCTCCCCCGGAGCTTCCATTCGGTTAAACTTAGGGGCCGCTTGGCACCGCCCGTGCCCGGGGAAGGTGCTCCTCTTCGGCTTACTGTGACGCGAGCATGCCCTCCTCCTGCGGAGCTTCCATTCGGTTAAACTTAGGGGCCGCTTGGAACCGCCCGTGCCCGGGGAAGGTGCTCCTCTTCGGCTTACTGTGACGCGAGCATGCCCTCCTCCTCCGGAGCTTCCATTCGGTTAAACTTAGGGGCCGCTTGGCACCGCCCGTGCCCGGGGAAGGTGCTCCTCTTCGGCTTACTGTGACGCGAGCATGCCCTCCTCCTCCGGAGCTTCCATTCGGTTAAACTTAGGGGCCGCTTGGAACCGCCCGTGCCCGGGGAAGGTGCTCCTCTTCGGCTTACTGTGACGTGAGCATGCCCTCCTCCTCCGGAGCTTCCATTCGGTTAAACTTAGGGGCCGCTTGGAACCGCCCGTGCCCGGGGAAGGTGCTCCTCTACGGCTTAACTGCCACGCACGCCGGCCGGAGCTCTGGTACGGTCCGAACCGCGCGAAACGTCGCCACCGATCGTGTCCGGGGGAACGTGCTCTTCTTCGTCCACTCTCCTCTTCGCCCACGCTCTTCTTCGGCGCACGCCGGCCGTCTAATCTCTCCAGCGACCCGTCGTGCCGCTCGGCGAAACTACAATGCCCCAGAATATTTTTTAGACCCGCGAAGCACTGAACCCGCGAAAGGTGAACCGCGAAGTAGCGAGGGTTCACTGTATGTATAAGACCAAGACCTACAAAAAAGTCTCTTGGAGCAATGAGCTAGGTTTTACAGGAAGTCGGCCATTTTGAATTTACTTAAAAGGGGGCGGGTCACCACAATGGACTTTGTGTAGAAATTATTATTGGGGCCCGAGCAGCGACCGCGGCGAGGTCCCTATTGTTTTTGTAGAAAACATTATTACTTTTATTATTATTATTATTATTATTATTAGGGCCTGAGCAGCGACCGCTGCGAAGTCCCTATTGTTTTTGTAGAAATTATTATTATTATTATTTTTCCGATTGTTCGATCGCATTTTTGACCCCCGAAACATGCACAAAAACTCACCAAACTTGGCAGTCTCATCGGGCATGGCGAAAAATTTGATATTTTAACGTCTAATATGAACAGGAAGTGAGTTATGAATTTTTGAAAGTCCGACTTTTGCCCTTTTTTGCATGTTTACAGGGGTCATTCTTTTGCACCCTGATCCTAAAGGCTTCATCTGATTGCCTTAAAGTTCTGTCTGGAGCATCTTAAGACCTGGGACAAACACTGGGGCTAAAATTTTTTGTTTCCGAAATACTATATGACGGGGGCGGGGCTTCAAAGTTTTCACTTAAGATTTCCTTCGCCGCAATGGACAAAATGCTTAATAACTCTCCTGCACATGCTGCTAAAAATCCAAAACTTCACATGTACATAAAGAGTCGGTACCTGAAGACATCTATATGTTTATATTCAGTTATACACCTTGCGCCAATCAATATCAATTTTTACATTTTGACGTACTGCTCGGTGCCCTTTTAACGAATCCGATTGAAAATTGGCTAGAAAAGACTCAAGACATTGATCTTACTCTATCCCTATTTTTACGACTTTCCTTCAAAGGGCGTGGCTATTACGGTGCCGCAGAGTCTGATTATTCTCCGTGGCAACAAAAGTTCCTGCAAAATGATTCAGATGATCCATCTTCTGGAAATCTTTCACATTTGAGGATATTCAGGCCCTGAAGACGGCTGCCAACTTATTTTTGATCGCAGTGGTAGTGCTACCAACTGGTTAAAACAAATACAAATTATTTTCGTTGATGTTTTTCTCCGGGCAGGTGAACAAAATCTACCTTATATTTGCTCGGATGAGTGTTTAGGCCTTGAGCATGTCACAATACGAAAGTCTTTCGCCTTCTTCAGAGTGTCACATGATGCTGTCTTGTGACCCGTCTTTATCAGCTGATGTTCCATGAGGGCGTGACTTACCTGTCACAAGAATGAAGGCAAGTCACGCCCCCCGCTGTCCGTTCACTCCGCCAAGATGCTGGTCCAGGTGGTAGAGAGGATGAAGGCTCCCTTGTCTCTGTTCATGGTTTTTATGCCTCGCTTGCAGATCTCAATGGCCTCTCTGATCCAGCGCTGTTGTTTGTTCTCTTCTGTGCGGATGACCCTGCCCTTCTCCCGGTCCATGATGTGGTTTTCCCTTTTGCAGTGGTCAGTGATTGCTGATTTGTAATGTTCATGTTGTGCTTGTTCTTTTACTGCTCTGATTTTTTCATTGTTTTGACAGGTAAGTCACACCCTCATGGAACATCAGCTCAAGACACCATCATGCGACACTCTGAAGAAGGCGAAAGACTCGCCGAAACATGTCAGGTAAAAAATTAACCTAAAACATAATTGTCTGCTTTTAATGAATCAGTCAAATATCAATAATAAGAAGACAAAATGAACCTAATACAAATAAATGAATGCTTAATAACTCCCCTGCACATGCTCCTAAAAATCCAAACCTTCACCTGTAAATAAAACGTCCCGACCTGAAGACATCTTAATGTTATTATTTTGTTATACACACAGTGCCGCCAAGTGGAATCAAAAATTTGTTTTTATTTTAATTTTCACGTACTGCACGGTGCCCTTTTGACGAATCCGACTGAAAATGAGTCAGAAAAGATTCAAGACAATGATCTTACTCTCTGCCGAATTTTGTGACGTTTTGGCAAAAGGCGTGGCTATTAAGGTGCTGAAAAGTCCGATTGTACTCTGTGGCAACAAAAGCTCCGGCAACATGACTCAGATGATCCTATCTTCTCGAAGTTGTACACATTTGAGGATACTTCAGCCCTGAAGACATCTACCAACTTATTTTACATCGTAGTAGTAGCGCCACCAACTGGTAAAAGCTAATACAAGTTATTTTCTTGGATGTTTTTCTCCGTGCAACTCAACAAGGTCGCCCTCATATATGCTCGGATGACTGTTTCGGCCATGAGGATGTCACAATACGAAATTCGTCCTTTTTCATGAAAAGTTGTGGGAGTGGCATTGCACTGTTCGGCAACAAAACAAAGCTGATTATGAGGTTCTAAATATGAACGACAACTTGTAAAACTTTACACACACATCAGGCCGAGCAAATTTATCAATATTTTATACGTTAGTTGTGCAGCTTTTTTGAAATGGCTCGCCATGGCCCTCGAGAAATGTTAAAAAAAGCAGCTCTGGTTGAGTGTTTCACCTCGCTTTTTGTAAATTTTATGGAGTACAGTGAACCCTCGGTTATCGCGGTTAACGGGGACCGAGACCACCCGCGAAAACTGAAAATCCGCGAAGTAGCGGCGCACCTTCAAAAATGCTTAAAAAAAATAAACAGGTCACTGCTCGGGCCCTAATAATAATAATAATAATAATTTCCACAAAAACAATGGGGACCTCGTAGCGGTCGCTGCTCGGGCCCTAATAATAATTTCTACAAAAACAATAGGGACCTCGCCGCGGTCGCTGCTCGGGCCCCAATAATAATTTCTACACAAAGTCCATTGTGGTGACCCGCCCCCTTTTAAGTAAATTCAAAATGGCCGACTTCCTGTAAAACCTAGCTCATTGCTCCAAGAGTCTTTTTTGTAGGTCTTGGTCTTATACAAACAGTGAACCCTCGCTACTTGGCGGTTCACCTTTCGCGGGTTCAGTGCTTCGCGGGTCTAAAAAATATTCGGGGGCATTGTAGTTTCGCCGAGCGGCACGACGGGGCGCTGGAGCGGTTAGACGGCCGGCGTGCACCAAAGAAGAGCGTGGGCGAAGAGGAGAGTGGACGAAGAAGAGCACGTTCCCCCGGACACGATCGGTGGCGACGTTTCGCGCGGTTCGGACAGTACCAGAGCTCCGGCCGGCGTGCGTGGCAGTTAAGCCGTAGAGGAGCACCTTCCCCGGGCACGGGCGGTGCCAAGCGGCCCCTAAGTTTAACCGATTGGAAGCTCCGGAGGAGGAGGGCATGCTCGCGTGGCAGTTAAGCCGTAGAGGAGCACCTTCCCCGGGCACGGGCGGTGCCAAGCGGCCCCTAAGTTTAACCGAATGGAAGCTCCGGAGGAGGAGGGCATGCTCGCGTCACAGTAAGCCGAAGAGGAGCACCTTCCCCGGGCACGGGCGGTTCCAAGCGGCCCCTAAGTTTAACCGAATGGAAGCTCCGGAGGAGGAGGGCATGCTCGCGTCACAGTAAGCCGAAGAGGAGCACCTTCCCCGGCCACGGGCGGTTCCAAGCGGCCCCTAAGTTTAACCGAATGGAAGCTCCGGAGGAGGAGGGCATGCTCGCGTCACAGTAAGCCGAAGAGGAGCACCTTCCCCGGGCACGGGCGGTGCCAAGCGGCCCCTAAGTTTAACCGAATGGAAGCTCCGGGGGAGGAGGGTGGGCGTGTGTCACAGTTAAGCCGAATTGGAGCACCTCTTCCGCCCGGGCACGAGCGGAGCGCGAAGCTGTCAGTTATGAATGAATAAATGAATAAATAAATAAATAAATAAAGAATGGCACCTTTCATTTCACAGGGCACACCAGACGGCGTACCAGCAGGTAAAAGTCTGAGTAATTAAATAAATACAAAAAGAATGGCTGGGGAATAAAAAAATAATACGTTTTAATAATAATTTGTTTTTTTTGTTATAACATGAATTTCACTCTCTCTCTCTCTCCCCGTATATATATATATATATATTTATTATATATATTGTATTTTTTTTTAAGCATTTTTGAAGGTGCGCCGCTACTTCGCGGATTTTCAGTTTTCGCGGGTGGTCTCGGTCCCCATTAACCGCGATAACCGAGGGTTCACTGTACTCCATAAAATTTACAAAAAGCGAGGTGAAACACTCAACCAGGGCTGCTTTTTTTAACATTTCTCGAGGGCCATGGCGAGCCATTTCAAAATAGCTGCACAACTAACGTATAAAATATTGATAAATTTGCTCTGCCTGATGTGTGTGTAAAGTTTCACGAGTTGTCGTTCATATTTAGAACCTCATAATCAGCGTTGTTTTATTGCCCACAACTTTTCACGAAAAAGGATGAATTTCGTATTGTGACATCCTCATGGCCGAAACAGTCATCCGAGCATATATGAGGGCGACCTTGTTGAGTTGCACGGAGAAAAACATCCAAAAAAATAACTTGTATTAGCTTTTACCAGTTGGTGGCGCTACTACTACGATGAAAAATAAGTTGGTGGATGTCTTCAGGGCTGAAGTATCCTCAAATGTGTACAACTTCGAGAAGATAGTATCATCTGAGTAATGTTGCCGGAGCTTTTGTTGCCACAGAGTACAATCGGACTTTTCAGCACCGTAATAGCCACGCCTTTTGCCAAAACGTCACAAAATTCGGCAGAGAGTAAGTGAGTCTTTTCTGACTAATTTTCAGTCGGATTCGTCAAAAGGGCACCGTGCAGTACGTGAAAATTAAAATTAAAAAAAATTTTTGATTCCACTTGGCGGCGCTGTGTGTATAATTTTTTTCAGCATGGGCACAAGAATTCCACCGAACATCGCCAGTTCAATGGGATTTTGGTTAAGTCCGCAAATAATAGTGAACAATATACTTTGGCTGCGCGCTCGAATAATTTTACTCGTATATACTTCAATGAGGGTGTAGTGTGGGTATCGGGATCTTTAACACGCCCTAACACGAAGCTGACTCTCCAACCGCCACAGCCTTTTAATGACGAAATTATAAAATAAACAAAAACACTGTTCAACAACATAAAATAAAATAAAAAATCACATCATACTTACATTTATAAACTTTAATCCTCAAGAACATTATTCTCAGGTTGACCGAAAGACGAGGACACGGGAGCGCCTCGGGCATGTTCTTCTTCCTTGTGTAGGCGAATGACGTTTTAAGGTGCTTGTCCGCCACCTGCTGTGCTGAAATATGTATTAAATAAGAAAAGCAAATTGTTGAATGTTTTTTCCCCAATGAAGACTGAATTGTAAAATACCCGGAAATGGCTTTTCTGTTTTAATGTGCATTTAAAAAAAATTCAGATTGTCCTTTTTTGTTGAGATAATTGTTGAATATTGAAATTGCACATGTAACTGGTAATTTAGTTTTAGATATTATTTGAACCAGTGGAGGGCCATGCATTTCACACCTGGGCCTTCAATGAAGTCCTACTTCGTCCTACTTGAATAAATCCCCCTCATAATACCATAATTTATGACACCACGGGTGGACAAACAATATACAGAAAAGCACTTAGACAGCACTGACCGAGTGTTGGACGATATAGCTTCTCTTGAAAGGTCCGTGTTGAAAATGGCCTCGCAAGTGAATCTTCAATTTCTAAAGATAAAGATGTCTTTTAATTGTCCCATAACGGGGACATTTGCAGTGTTACAGCAGCAAAGATATACATCACACAGTGGCACCGACGTAATGTAGCCGTTAATGTATAACATTGGCAGCAGGCATTCATAAAAAGCACGCAAATATACACAGTATATACGTATATACACAGATCCCCATGTATATACACACTTACAGCCCACAACATATACAAGTGTAAGGAAACACTCCTAATGCCTGTCTATGGTTCAGAGGGGAAATAAATAAAAACGCTGCAATGATAAAAAAAAATACTGAATGATTGAAAATACTGCAATGATAAAAATACTGCAAGAATAAAAGTACTGTACCCAGCCAACATGTCCAACTGGGCCCCAAATGGGGTAAATGCGGGATTCCTGGGTACCAAGTGGGAATGGGCTAGAAGTGGGCAATGGTACAGGGTTCCATGTGGGCGCCATCTGGGATTGGTGGGCATGGGCTTAAACTGGGCAAATGTTGTGGGTGCAATACGGGTTGTGTATGGGCTAAGTGGGCATGGGTTAGAACTGGTAAAGATAAAGATAAAGATGTCCTTTATTAGTCCCACAATGGGGAAATTTGAGGTGTTACAGCAGCAAAGATATAGCTCACACAGAGTCGGCGGCGTAATGTAGCCGTTAATGTATAACATTAGCAGCAGACATTCATAAAAAGCATGCAAATATACACAGTATAAACGTATCTAAGTGTAAGGAAAGACTCCTAATGTCTGTCCATTATACAGAGGGGAAAATGCTGTAATGATAAAAACTACTGAATCTACTACTGAAACCATTTATAGGTCCTATTTGGGTTATGTGTGGGCTAAGTGGGCATGGGTTAGAACTGGTCAACCATGTGAGGGTCTCATATGGGCTGTATATGGGCCAAGTGGGCATGGGTTAGAGCTGGTCAACCATGTCTGGGTCCTATTTGGGTTATGTGTGGGCTAAGTGGGCATGGGTTAGAAGTGGTCACCATTTATCGGTCCTGTTTGGGTTATGTGTGGGATAAGTGGGCATAGGTTAGAGCTGGTCAACCATGTCTGGGTCCTGTTATGGGTTATAGATGAGCTAAGCGGGCATGGGTTTGAAAATTTGTTCTGGAGCCTTTTTGATATTTAATGCATGCTATGCTAATAGTAACCACCCGAAGACTATTCTCAGTAGAACTATTCAATGGATGCCAAAACGATAGAGACATGGCCATGGAGCCTATGCTGCGAGATTGTGAAAGGACTAAAATAAGTGTAGGATTTTTGAGGACCAGAAGTCAGCTTTTATTAGGTTTGACATTGATTTAACTTATGGAACAATGCAAATTATGGTCGGGTTGTTGTTGGACTTTTTCCGCTTTTGACTAATGGACGGGTGTTTTTATTTTCTGGGACTCTTTAGAACAAGCGGCACGGTGGCGGACTGGTTAGCAAGTCCGCATCACAGTACAGAAGTGCAAGGTTCTCCCTGTGCCTGCTAGGGTTTTCGCCGGTTTCCTCCCACTTTCCAAAAACATCCATGATAGGTTGATTGGTCACTGGTCCAAGGTCTGAGTGTGAGAGCGGATGGTTGCTTGTCTCTGTGTGCCCTGCGATTGACTGGCAACCAGTTCAGGGTGTACCCTGTCGACTGCCCGAAGACAGCTGGGATAGGCTCCAGCACTCCCGGGGACCCTTGTGAGGACAAGAAGCAGTACAGAGGATTGATTGATTTATTAAAATTAAATTCATGTATTTATCTATGCTAAATTTAACAAGGCTGGACGTTATATTTTGTGAATTTACATGTACCCCCAACTGTGACTTAATAACCCTTAAGGGACAAGATAACATTTTATAATATACCAGACAGCTAAGATTGTCATCTATGAACTATTTGACAAGGCAGGTCCAGCATTGTCAGCCACATCCAACAGTCAACACAGTTACTTTTTTTTAAATAAACAAAATCAACATTATTAATTAATGTTATTTTATTAATTCTGTATGCTGTGAAAGATCTTTATTCAAAGTATATTTGAAGTTATTTCTACCTTATTGCTTGATTTTTGTAGATTCAATTCGGAGTTGTCAAAATTACAGATTCTTTTGAAGGCAGCATATTCAAACTGTGAGAAAAGGAGCGAATGCAAGCTACGCGGTCTTTGAGGTGCGGCAGAAGAGCTGAAAGCACGGTGAGTCCCGAACGATAATTGAATTAATTAATTAATCTTGGGTAAATGTCTGGCTCTCATTTTTTAGACTTACTTTACAATGTGTTTTGTAATTTTTCAAGGTTGCCTCTGTTGGAAAACTGCTTGGTGCGTTAGCTAAAACACAGTATGCTAAAATGATAAGTGACGAGAACACAGAGGGTATATCAACAACGTACGTACTCGAATTATTTTGGGGAAAACTTAAGTACATTATAATCACCCTTTTAATAATACTGATAAGCGTTGTGTGTTTTATTTATTTTTATGAGGACCTTTACAACGAGCTACATATTGTTAGCATTGGGCCTACGACGCTAAACACAGTGTCCCTCGATCTCTCTCCAAAATTCTCCAAAAGACTTAAGCTTTCACTCAAATTAATACAATCTACTCCACTAGCTCATTTAAGGCTTTTTTGTGATGTGTTTGATTTGGGTAAGTAAAGCAAAACATATTAACTGTTGAATGTTGCCTGTTATTTAAATAATAGAAATTCAAGATGAAAGTTGAACAGATATTGAAATGCTAGATTGGCTCATTCAGAATCATGCCACAATGTGCTTTGTATGTTTTGTGTGTGGGTTTATCAAGCTCTAATTCAATGCAGTGTCCAAAACGAGCGCGCATAATTGTTGGATGAATGTTGGTTAATAGAGTCAGATAATAGTTCCAACAGTTGAACAGATGTTGAAATGCTAGATTGGCTCATTCAGAATCATGCCACAATGTGCTTTGTATGTTTTGTGTTTAGGCTTATCAAGCTCTAATTCAATGCAGTGTTGAGCTGCATTTGAGAGGAACTACGTAAGTAACTAATGTGGAAAAATTGTGACTTCTTTGTGTACTTTTATTTTGAATATTCAAATTTTGTGGGTAAAGGTTAGAGAAAATAAGTTAAAAATGAGAGCTGTACAGGTATTTAAGTTTTTGGTTTGTAAAATACCCGAATGTGGGTTTCAGCCGGTGAGGCAATGATTGGACAGAGCAAAAGCTATGCTCCAAAATAGAAGTGATTACACCTTCACTAGACTAACCTGCAGCTAATTACATAATTATAAAATTAACACTTTAACCTGGCTTCCCCATCACAGATGTATTCTTTTAAATGCAAAGCTTTTTGTTCTAGCTTTTGTTGTTAAATGACATTCATGCCCAAGTGTCTATGCATCCATTGCAGGGATGTTTTCTCAAGTGACGAGTCTGAAGCCTGTGATGACGAAGTACCATCTACACCTCCCCATGGATTGTCACAGAGAAAAAGCTTCCTAACCAAGAGAGGCGCTGCAGAAGGTCCTTGAGTACGTCCAACGTGTTGAGTCTGTGAGTCTACTGCAGGATCTAATGCAGGTATGAAAATGATGAAATTTTAATGTATTATCTTCAAAATTATAAATAATTATTTAATTTCTTGAAATATAAAATTAGGTACCCTAAACCCAAGTAGGAACCCCAGTCCCAGTACATTCCTGATTCTGGAGCTACAGAGATCAAACCATCCTACTGTATCACTAAATAGCCCCACCTCTAAAACCCTGATTCGGAAGGCCGAGTTGAAAGACTTCAGAGTTCAAGATGGTCAACTGCAACTATGATAAGCCGAATGTGTTCACCCCAAGTCGGAAACTGAGAAAAAGACTCAATTTTCACATGATTTCAGTCCCTTCTATATTTAAAAGAATGTATTGGGGCTCTAAAAATGTGAAATATTTTTACAAGTATTTCTTTTACTACTCATAGGCAGTTTCATAATAATAGTACAATTTGGCATCGTGTATTGTTTTTTGGTTCCATTCAAAATGCACAAGACGTATAGACATATTTTGTTTGTGGATCGCTGCAGCATCACACGAGCGCACAGAGACAAACGTGGCAGCAACTTAAAACAATTAAAATATCGAATCGAAATCGGGAACTGAAAATCAAAAATCGAATCGGGGCTAGAGTGAATCGTTACCTCCCTAATCATAATCATTTTGGTAGAATGTTGGGCTCTTGCCCTTTGAGTGTATATGGCGTTACCGAAGCTGTTCACTTAATCGACAATTCCTTTCCTGTGACGTTTATCATACCCAGTTTAACTGCCAAAATATTTTTAAGTGTGTGATGATTATCTGGATCGAGTGACACCCATGTTATAATGGTTGCAGGTATTGGTGGATTGGACGATAGTGTCAGAACAATGATGGCGTTCATCATGACAAATCCTCTGTCTCTGAAGTACAATCTCTTTGGACATCGTAGCAAGAACAAGCGCCGAGACCTGCCTTTTTCTGATGTTCTATACGGTAATATATATATATATATATTTTTTTTTTTTTAAGGGATTGTGGTGTGAAGACATTTCAGCATGTCCCATAAGGTTTCACAATCATTAAATAGCTTTACTAAGTTGACTTCTTGTCTTTTTTGTTTTAGGAGCACTGAAAAGGAATGGAGCCACAAAGGACATCAACGAGAAGGACACAGGCAACCCTGTCCAAGTGGTTCATGGGAGCTTGTGATCAAGGTGGGAATAGGGCAGTTCGAGCTCGGAGATCTCAAGGCAACTGTCAGGTTTAAAACGTCCTGACGCCATTTTTAGACTGAAGGTGGCATAAATCCAGACCAAACCAGTTAGAGTTTTGTTTTTGACCATTCGCGAATGGGAGAGGAAGTCAGGAGGTGAAGCAGGCGTCTTGCCAGTTCAATCTCGCGCACTCTCTCTCACTCTCTACCACCCGTTCGGTCTTTTATCAGCAACCTAAGCAGACAATGGAGGTCTGTCTGAAATTCTAGCAGGCAGGCAGGAAGCAATCAACCACAGTAGTCAGTCAGGAATTCGAAACTAAAGTGTGTGCGTGTGTTCCAGTTGTGCGCGTGTGTGCTAAAGCAATAATGTGAGTGTCTGTGTGTGTGTGCGCAATTATAACTGATACAAATAGTGTATAAAAACATGATTAGAAATACACAAACTATTTACATATCCTCATCCCATCTCACATTCCCCCGTTTGTGGGTTTAAATCATGTCCTTACGGCTTTAAGACAGATCATCATAATGAAATCATACAACAGTGTGGTCATCCGTGGAGGGGCGAAAACCCTCAGTAGGGACAAAATTCCCCTCCTCCCTTCCGGCGTGGAACGAGATTCTCATGGTATGTTGGTCACTTGGGAATAAAACGTAAAAAAAACTTCAATATACCTAGTGAAAAATAACAACTGTCTCCACGCAGAGCTTGTCTCCACGCAGAGCTTGTCTCTGCGGCGACTTGATGGAGGCCCTTGCCTCGTTGTAGGAGGGGACAGCCGTCTTTACCTCCCGGATCTTCGTGTGTGGTGTATGTGTGTGCATGTGTGGGGGCAGGGGCAAAAGGGTCCATGTGTTATTTAGGTTTCAGTGTCCAGTTCGAGTTTGTCATTGTCCAGTTCGAATTCGTCATTCTCAACATCAATCAGGTTGTAATGGTACATTTGGGCAACAAACATGCAGTTAATAATCATCTTTGTCATAAGAATAATGCAACATGAACAGACTACACATAACAAAAATGAAAACCATAATTATCCCGATATATTGTCTTTCAAATTCTTCGTAGTGGTCATAACATCAATAATTGTTTCATTTTATTAAAAATGTAAATGCAGTAATGTTCTCCAATCAAGGCTAAAATTCTTTATGTACGTCATTAATTTCCAAACAATATCTAATCTTTTTGTTCTGTGGCTTCAACATTCGTATCTGTGGCTGGTTGTGCGGTTCCGATGTGCGTGTGGTCCGATATTGTGACTCAGGTGGGCTCCTGTTCGAGGGATTCGCGTTGCTCGGCCTTTAGCTGGAAACCGGAGAAGCTTGTACTGCAACTGGTGGATCCAGCTGCCACGCCCCGCGACCTTTGCTGCCGTCGGGGTCACTGCAATCATCTGGCGAGGGCCATCTCAGCATTCACTTGTCCCAACGAAGTCGTTTCAGCACCTTGAAGAAGAGTTGGTCTCCCACACGGACGTGATTTCTCTGTGGATCAGAACACACTGACCAGTAATTGCGTCTTTTTTTTTTTTTTTTTTTTTTTTGGTCAAAACATGTTTCCCATGTGGACTGGGACTGATGTGCCAGTCGCTGGTGGTTCTGATGAACCTGAGAGTCGATAGGGGATAGTGTCCTAACTTCGGCTGGCACTATCCTCATTGCTGTGATTGAAACACAGTCTGGTCATTGTCTCCTTTTTTTCCCTCATTGTCTTGATAAGTCTGCCCTTAACAGTCCCATTAGTGCGTTCCACAAGTCCTGCAGACTGTATGCACAATGACGCTTTGAGTCAATTTTGCAACAACTGTCCCACTTGTTACAACATCATTCACAAATGCATAATTTTCACTTCAAATCACTTCTTGAAATTCCAAATGTCAGGATAATTTGTGTTAGGTTGAAGATGTATTTTATCCCATATTTTACTCTATTAGTATTGCAAAAGAATTGTTCCACAGCGTGACCCATGTTTGACCATATGGATGAGAAGACTTCACAGAGAAGCGGATGCCTGAAGACTGGATCAACGTCTGCAACATCAAAGGAGGTGTGCTGAGACACACCTCTGAAACAAAAGGACTGAGACTTTAGTACCAGAGCACTAAAAGGGCATATCTGCCTTTTCAATCAGTGGATGACTGCCATTGATGTCTGTCTTTCCTCTTGTGTCTGAGATGTTTACATGTTCCTGCTGGTGCTCCCCCCTTCATCCCTTAGTGCAAATACATTGTATTGTTAGGGACTTCCCTAATAAAATAGAGGGCTCGGCGGAGTGTGCTCCAGAACGAATTTGGAGATGTAACTGAGCACACCTCCGTTCGTTCTCCTCGCGAGTAAAAGATCAACTCTTGTCTTCCTTCCATTCATTTAGCCTATGTTCAGTGAATGCTTAGGTGATTGAACCTGACAATTTGATTACACAACACTTTTTCCAACTGTTTTAGCATCAACATATGTTGTCGGAAACAACTTAATCCATTTTGAAAACATATGCATTACAACCAAACAATATTGCATCTCAAACAAATAACACTGTCTAAAAAAAAGTTTTTTGTTGAAAAGTCTGTATGTGGGAACAATTTCATATCATACTACCCCTCTCTTGACACATGGTTATGCTCGTGTGTCACTCTTATTACTTTTCCAATCAATGAATTAGGCAGCCAGGATTTGCCATCTGCCAATTTGCTGATCCTGTCCTCAGCAATGTTTGCACCTTTGTTCTCCCAATGTGTGCGTTCAATTACTGGTACCTTTTTCCCTGGCGTGGGATCAAATTGTCAAGTTGATTTTCTGCGTGTGGGGGTGTGTTCATTTTCCCTTTTAGCTGCGCTGTGTCGATATAAAGGCGAGGCAGTTTCCAATTGTAATTGTGTCATTTTCTGTTAAGTGAATTTTGCGTTCACAAATAACTATTTTAGACGTGCTTTATGCACAACTTTTCTTTTCCTGTTGTGGTTTTTAAAGCCCAATGTCGACAGAACGCATGAACATTTATCTTGATTGTCAGTCCACATTGTAACCATACAACTCATACAAGATGGGAAACCCCAAATTTTAATTAGCTCACACCCGCCTACGCTCTTCCTGCTTATCCTAACAATCTCTTATCCGTTGGTATCACAATGTTAGTACTCCCATCGCATAAAAGTCAGTTTGATTTCAGGCTGCGACCTTGGTTCTCAAACACTTTTACTTCTTATCAGTCTGGAATGCCCACCTGGTCTGTGTTACAAGTCTGAGTTCCTCCAGTCGGGAGGAAGGTCAAGTCGCGGTTTGGTGATAATTTGGACGGCTCCACAGTCGTGTGGCGCCTCCTAGATGATGCGGGGAAAAAATGACGCTGGGCTGAAATGCACCGCAACTTATCAGTATAATGTGTCCCTGTGACAATTAGGCCGGCGTGCAATGTGAATGTGGTGGGAAAAGAATGTAATTTTTTGATTCCTTAAAGCAGCAGTGAAAGCTCTTAATCACACTCTAAGTGGTTCTCTGCCACGAAATCCAAATTGTTGTGACTAAATATGCAAATGAATTCATTTTGCCCTGGTTCCTGCAGTAACCCAGGCTAATGAAGTCATTTTTTGCAGTCACTGTTTTGCTCAAATGGCTTATAATAATTTGGTAGTGCGTTAAGATACTTTGTCGATACAATCTTGTAGTGTATCTTCACAAGTTCCAACATACACAACCCATTCCATGGCCATGACGATACTGTTTTAAAGATTACCAAGGCTTGTTGGACCTTTCTCTGCCACATAAATTACAGCCCTGAGAGGCACTGGGCCTCAACTTTATCTATGAAGGGTCAGGGATTTAATGGGGGTCACCGAGGCGTCCCAAGGAAAGTTTTTACAGAAAAGTGGTCTGGCAATATCTTTTCTCTTTCTTATCACTGACAATGCGCCCCTTTAAAGTTTTGACGTTTGTTTGAATTCGCCCGTGCTTATTAATTCTATTGAAGTCCAATTTTGTCAGTGTATCACGGCCTAATGAGTAAAACGCATGTTGATGTAGAACTCCTTCTACACACACTTTTATGTTTGACTTTTTACGTCACGTGATCCTCCATTGCTACCACAACTCGTCCTGAAAAGTTAATGTTTTGTAACAAGACTTACTGCTTCCTCCTTTCTTTCTTTTCTTTTTCCTTCCTTCTGCCCAACACGTTCATGCTTTCTGTGCATAATTTAGAATTTTCTTTTCCATTTTACAAGTTGGCCAATTTAAATTAGGTTGTTTTATTTGAAAAGCCTGTAATTCTCTTTTTTTTCCCCTTTTCACCTAATCACAAATTTCTTATCACAAAAATGAACATGTTAATTCTATTTTATTTCCTATTTTTCCAATCTTGTGACTCATTTCACTTCAACCAGTTCTACCTTAAAGTGGACAAGTACACATCAATGTTTTTTGTAGTTTCTATTTTCTTCTCTGCTTTAATGAAAATTATAGCCCTTCTAGCCAAATTTTTCCTGTGTCATTTCTATCTCTGCATTTCATTCCATTTCTGGCCTACCTTAATACTAAAACAAAAATGCTCTTTCAAAAATTAAAACTATCTAAAACTAGTGATGGCAAAATGAAGCCCCATAAAGCAGCCAAGCCCTGCAGGGAAATACTTCACACACGAATGGGCTTCGAGATGCTTCATTTTTCTTGACTACGCCATCCCATGGACAGAAAAATGTATAACATGCTTGGTGCATGCAATAAAATGGTGAGCTGTAAATCATGCTCTGCCCACCAAACAATATGTATTTGAAGAGTGATTTTAATTGTTCTGTTTTACTTTGTCTTCTAACTTCTCCAATATTCAGACAGCTCCGCCGAGACCAACGTTTCACCCCCACACTGATATAAAATGGACCCAACCGTTTGGGTCTCTTTCCAAATTTGGTACCAAAGCCTCCCCCACAGTGCGGCAGCTATCTTGAATTGGCCCGTTCCCAGAAAGTTTTACTTCATTCAGTGTCATTCAGTATTATTCAAAATCTTTCAGTGTCATTCCAAATCATTCAATGTCATTCACAATCTTTCCACATCCTTCCACCTTCCATCGTTCAGTGTCATTCCACATTCTCTTTCATATATAACATAACATAACAATAACATAATCCTGGGTCAGCAGACACCTAATTAATGTGTTAATACATGATACATTTTTCTATAAGCAACCCTTATGATTGTAACGTATTTTTAATTCTTTCTAGGCGGGAACTGTCCGAACAAAAAATTCATGCAATTTGTAATTAGACACTTTGTCATACAAAAAGTCACTCAGGGCAAGAGAAAAAAAATTGTCACTTGCCCAAGTTGGGCAAGTAATTTGGCCACTCGGGCAAGGCAAATTTTAGTGGCACTTGCCCTATGGGCAAGCAGTTTTTAAAGTTAACTTCGAACCCTGTGATGGTGTCTTGTGACCTGTCTTTATCAGCTGATGTTCCATGAAGGCGTGCCTTACCTGTCACAAGAATGAAGGCAAGTCACGCCCCCCGCTGTCCATTCACTCCGCCAAGACGCTGCTCCAGGTGGTAGAGAGGATGAAGGCTCCCTTGTCTCTGTTCATGGTTTTTATGCCTCGCTTGCAGATCTCAATGGCCTCTCTGATCCAGCGCTGTAGTTTGTTCTCTTCTGTGCGGATGACCCTGCCCTTCTCCCGGTCCATGATGTGGTTTTCCCTTTTGCAGTGGTCAGTGATTGCTGATTTGTAATGTTCATGTTGTGCTTGTTCTTTTACTGCTCTGATTTTTTAATTTTTTTGACAGGTAAGTCACACCCTCATGGAACATCAGCTGATAAAGACTGGTCTCAAGACACCATCATGCGACACTCTGAAGAAGGCGAAAGACTCGCCGAAACATGTCAGGTAAAAAATTAACCTAAAACATAAATGTCTGCTTTTAATGAATCAGTCAAATATCAATAATAAGAAGACAAAATGAACCTAATACAAATAAATGAATGCTTAATAACTCCCCTGCACATGCTCCTAAAAATCCAAACCTTCACCTGTAAATAAAACGTCCCGACCTGAAGACATCTTAATGTTATTATTTTGTTTTACACACAGCGCCGCCAAGTGGAATCAAAAATTTGTTTTTATTTTAATTTTCACGTACTGCACGGTGCCCTTCTGACGAATCCGACTGAAAATTAGTCAGAAAAGACTCAAGACAATGATCTTACTCTCTGCCGAATTTTGTGACGTTTTGGCAAAAGGCGTGGCTATTACGGTGCTGAAAAGTCCGATTGTACTTTGTGACAACAAAAGCTCCGGCAACATGACTCAGATGATCCTATCTTCTCGAAGTTGTACACATTTGAGGATACTTCAGCCCTGAAGACTTCTACCAACTTATTTTTCATCGTAGTAGTAGCGCCACCAACTGGTAAAAGCTAATACAAGTTATTTTCTTGGATGTTTTTCTCCGTGCAACTCAACAAGGTCGCCCTCATATATGCTCGGATTACTGTTTCGGCCATGAGGATGTCACAATACGAAATTCGTCCTTTTTCGTGAAAGGTTGTGGGAGTGGCATTGCACTGTTCGGCAATAAAACAACGCTGATTATGAGGTTGTAAATATGAACGACAACTCGTGAAACTTTACACACACATCAGGCCGAGCAAATTTATAAATATATATATATATATATATATATATATATATATATATATATATATATATATATATATATATACGGGGAGAGAGAGAGTGAAATTCATGTTACAACAAAAAAAAACAAATTATTATTAAAACATATTATTTTTTAATTCCCCAGCCATTCTTTTTGTATTTATTTAATTACTCCGACTTTTACCTGCTGGTACGCCGTCCGGTGTGCCCTGTGAAATGAAAGGTGGCATTCTTTATTTATTTATTCATTTATTCATTCATAACTGACAGCCTCGCGCTCCGCTCGTGCCCGGGCGGAAGAGGTGCTCCAATTCGGCTTAACTGTGACACACGCCCGCCCTCCTCCCCCGGAACTTCCATTCGGTTAAACTTAGGGGCCGCTTGGCACCGCCCGTGCCCGGGGAAGGTGCTCCTCTTCGGCTTACTGTGACGCGAGCATACCCTCCTCCTCCGGAGCTTCCATTCAGTTAAACTTAGGGGCCGCTTGAAACCGCCCGTGCCCGGGGAAGGTGCTCCTCTTCGGCTTACTGTGACGCGAGCATCCCCTCCTCCTCCGGAGCTTCCATTCGGTTAAACTTAGGGGCCGCTTGGAACCGCCCGTGCCCGTGGAAGGTGCTCCTCTTCGGCTTACTGTGACGCGAGCATGCCCTCCTCCTCCGGAGCTTCCATTCGGTTAACCTTAGGGGCCGCTTGGAACCGCCCGTGCCCGGGGAAGGTGCTCCTCTTCGGCTTACTGTGACGCGAGCATGCCCTCCTCCTCCGGAGCTTCCATTCGGTTAAACTTAGGGGCCGCTTGGCACCGCCCGTGCCCGGGGAAGGTGTTCCTCTACGGCTTAACTGCCACGCACGCCGGCCGGAGCTCTGGTACGGTTCAAACCGCGCGAAACGTCGCCACCGATCGTGTCCGGGGGAACGTGCTCTTCTTCGTCCACTCTCCTCTTCGCCCACGCTCTTCTTCGGCGCACGCCGGCCGTCTAACTGCTCCAGCGCCCCGTCGTGCCGCTCGGCGAAACTACAATGCCCCCGAATATTTTTTAGACCCGCGAAGCACTGAACCCGCGAAAGGTGAACCGCGAAGTAGCGAGGGTTCACTGTATGTATAAGACCAAGACCTACAAAAAAGTCTCTTGGAGCAATGAGCTAGGTTTTACAGGAAGTCGGCCATTTTTAATTTACTTAAAAGGGGGCGGGTCACCACAATGGACTTTGTGTAGAAATTATTATTGGGGCCCGAGCAGCGACGGCGGCGAGGTCCCTATTGTTTTTGAAGAAATTATTATTAGGGCCCGAGCAGCGACCGCTACGAGGTCCCCATTGTTTTTGTGGAAATTATTATTATTTTTATTATTATTATTAGGGCCCGAGCAGTGACCGCTGCGAGGTCCCTATTGTTTTTCTAGAAATTGTTATTAGGGCCCGAGCTGCGACGGCTGCGAGGTCCCTATTGTTTTTGTAGAAAATATTATTACTTTTATTATTAATAATATTATTATTATTATTATTATTAGGGCCTGAGCAGCGACCGCTGCGAAGTCCCTATTGTTTTTGTAGAAATTATTATTATTATTATTTTTCTGATTGTTCGATCGCATTTTTGACCCCCGAAACATGCACAAAAACTCACCAAACTTGGCAGTCTCATCGGGCATGGCGAAAAATTTGATATTTTAACGTCTAATATGAACAGGAAGTGAGTTATGAATTTTTGAAAGTCCGACTTTTGCCCTTTTTTGCATGTTTACAGGGGTCATTCTTTTGCACCCTGATCCTAAAGGCTTCATCTGATTGCCTTAAAATTCTGTCTGTAGCATCTGAAGACCTGGGACAAACACTGGGGCTAAAATTTTTTGTTTCCGAAATACTATATGACAGGGGCGGGGCTTCAAAGTTTTCACTTAAGATTTCTTTCGCCGCAATGGACAAAATGCTTAATAACTCTCCTGCACATGCTGCTAAAAATCCAAAACTTCACATGTACATAAAGAGTCTGTACCTGAAGACATCTATATGTTTATATTCAGTTATACACCTTGCGCCAATCAATATCATTTTTTACATTTTGACGTACTGCACGGTGCCCTTTTAACGAATCTGATTGAAAATTGGCTAGAAAAGACTCAAGACATTGATCTTACTCTATCCCTATTTTTGTGACTTTCCTTCGAAGGGCGTGGCTATTACGGTGCCGCAGAGTCTGATTATTCTCCGTGGCAACAAAAGTTCCTGCAAAATGATTCAGATGATCCATCTTCTCGAAATTTTTCACATTTGAGGATATTCAGGCCCTGAAGACGGCTGCCAACTTATTTTTGATCGCAGTGGTAGCGCCACCAACTGGTTAAAACAAATACAAATTATTTTTGTTGATGTTTTTCTCCGGGCAGGTTAACAAAATCTACCTTATATTTGCTCGGATGAGTGTTTAGGCCTTGAGCATGTCACAATACAAAAGTCTTTCGCCTTCTTCAGAGTGTCACATGATGGTGTCTTGTGACCCGTCTTTATCAGCTGATGTTCCATGAGGGCGTGACTTACCTGTCACAAGAATGAAGGCAAGTCACGCCCCCCGCTGTCCGTTCACTCCGCCAAGATGCTGGTCCAGGTGGTAGAGAGGATGAAGGCTCCCTTGTCTCTGTTCATGGTTTTTATGCCTCGCTTGCAGATCTCAATGGCCTCTCTGATCCAGCGCTGTTGTTTGTTCTCTTCTGTGCGGATGACCCTGCCCTTCTCCCGGTCCATGATGTGGTTTTCCCTTTTGCAGTGGTCAGTGATTGCTGATTTGTAATGTTCATGTTGTGCTTGTTCTTTTACTGCTCTGATTTTTTTCATTTTTTTGACAGGTAAGCCACACCCTCATGGAACATCAGCTCAAGACACCATCATGCGACACTCTGAAGAAGGCGAAAGACTCGCCGAAACATGTCAGGTAAAAAATTATCCTAAAACATAATTGTCTGCTTTTAATGAATCAGTCAAATATCAATAATAAGAAGACAAAATGAACCTAATACAAATAAATGAATGCTTAATAACTCCCCTGCACATGCTCCTAAAAATCCAAACCTTCACCTGTAAATAAAACGTCCCGACCTGAAGACATCTTAATGTTATTATTTTGTTATACATACAGTGCCGCCAAGTGGAATCAAAAAATTTTTTTTATTTTAATTTTCACGTACTGCACGGTGCCCTTTTGACGAATCCGACTGAAAATTAGTCAGAAAAGAGTCTAGACAATGATCTTACTCTCTGCCGAATTTTGTGACGTTTTGGCAAAAGGCGTGGCTATTACGGTGCTGAAAAGTCCGATTGTACTCTGTGGCAACAAAAGCTCCAGCAACATGACTCAGATGATCCTATCTTCTCGAAGTTGCACACATTTGAGGATACTTAAGCCCTGAAGACATCTACCAACTTATTTTTCATCGTAGTAGTAGCGCCACCAACTGCTAATAGCTAATACAAGTTATTTTCTTGGATGTTTTTCTCCGTGCAACTCAACAAGGTCGCCCTCATATATGCTCGGATGACTGTTTCGGGCCATGAGGATGTCATAATACGAAATTTGTCCTTTTTCATGAAAAGTTGTGGGAGTGGCATTGCACTGTTCGGCAATAAAACAACGCTGATTATGAGGTTCTAAATATGAACAACAACTCGTGAAACTTTACACACACATCAGGCCGAGCAAATTTATCAATATTTTATACGTGAGTTGTGCAGCTTTTTTGAAATGGCTCACCATGGCCCTCGAGAAATGTTCAAAAAAAGCAGCCCTGGTTGAGTGTTTCACCTCGCTTTTTGTCAATTTTATGGAGTACAGTGAACCCTCGGTTATCGCGGTTAATGGGGACCGAGACCACCCGCGAAAACTGAAAATCCGCGAAGTAGCGGCGCACCTTCAAAAATGCTTAAAAAAAATATACAATATATATAATAAATATATATATATATATATATATATATATATATATATATATATATATATATATATATATATATATATACGGGGGGAGAGAGAGAGAGAGAGAGTGAAATTCATGTTATAACAAAAAAAACAAATTATTATTAAAACGTATTATTTTTTTATTCCCCAACCATTCTTTTTGTATTTATTTAATTACTCCGACTTTTACCTGCTGGTACGCCGTCCGGTGTGCCCTGTGAAATGAAAGGTGGCATTCTTTATTTATTTATTCATTTATTCATTCATAACTGACAGCCTCGCGCTCCGCTCGTGCCCGGGCAGAAGAGGTGCTCCAATTCGGCTTAACTGTGACACACGCCCGCCCTCCTCCCCCGGAGCTTCCATTCGGTTAAACTTAGGGGCCGCTTGGCACCGCCCGTGCCCGGGGAAGGTGCTCCTCTTCGGCTTACTGTGACGCGAGCATGCCCTCCTCCTCCGGAGCTTCCATTCGGTTAAACTTAGGGGCCGCTTGGAACCGCCCGTGCCCGGGGAAGGTGCTCCTCTTCGGCTTACTGTGACGCGAGCATGCCCTCCTCCTCCGGAGCTTCCATTCGGTTAAACTCAGGGGCCGCTTGGAACCGCCCGTGCCCGGGGAAGGTGCTCCTCTACGGCTTAACTGCCACGCACGCCGGCCGGTGCTCTGGTACGGTCCGAACCGCGCGAAACGTCGCCACCGATCGTGTCCGGGTGAACGTGCTCTTCTTCGTCCACTCTCCTCTTTGCCCACGCTCTTCTTCGGCGCCCGCCGGCCGTCTAACCGCTCCAGCGCCCCGTCGTGCCGCTCGGCGAAACTACAATGCCCCCGAATATTTTTTAGACCCGCGAAGCACTGAACCCGCGAAAGGTGAACCTCGAAGTAGCTAGGGTTCACTGTATGTATAAGACCAAGACCTACAAAAAAGTCTCTTGGAGCAATGAGCTAGGTTTTACAGGAAGTCGGCCATTTTGAATTTACTTAAAAGGGGGCGGGTCTCCACAATGGACTTTGTGTAGAAATTATTATTGGGGCCCGAGCAGCGACCGCGTCGAGGTCCCTATTGTTTTTGTAGAAATTATTATTACTTTTATTATTATTATTATTATTATTATTAGGGCCTGAGCAGCGACCGCTGCGAAGTCCCTATTGTTTTTGTAGAAATTATTATTATTATTATTTTTCCGATTGTTCGATCGCATTTTTGACCCCCGAAACATGCACAAAAACTCACCAAACTTGGCAGTCTCATCGGGCATGGCGAAAAATTTGATATTTTAACGTCTAATATGAACAGGAAGTGAGTTATGAATTTTTGAAAGTCCGACTTTTGCCCTTTTTTGCATGTTTACAGGGGTCATTCTTTTGCACCCTGATCCTAAAGGCTTCATCTGATTGCCTTAAAATTCTGTCTGTAGCATCTGAAGACCTGGGACAAACACTGGGGCTAAAATTTTTTGTTTCCGAAATACTATATGACGGGGGCGGGGCTTCAAAGTTTTCACTTAAGATTTCCTTCGCCGCAATGGACAAAATGCTTAATAACTCTCCTGCACATGCTGCTAAAAATCCAAAACTTCACATGTACATAAAAAGTCTGTACCTGAAGACATCTATATGTTTATATTCAGTTATACACCTTGCGCCAATCAATATCATTTTTTACATTTTGACGTACTGCACGGTGCCCTTTTAACGAATCTGATTGAAAATTGGCTAGAAAAGACTCAAGACATTGATCTTACTCTATCCCTATTTTTGTGACTTTCCTTCGAAGGGCGTGGCTATTACGGTGCCGCAGAGTCTGATTATTCTCCGTGGCAACAAAAGTTCCTGCAAAATGATTCAGATGATCCATCTTCTCGAAATTTTTCACATTTGAGGATATTCAGGCCCTGAAGACGGCTGCCAACTTATTTTTGATCGCAGTGGTAGCGCCACCAACTGGTTAAAACAAATACAAATTATTTTCGTTGATGTTTTTCTCCGGGCAGGTGAACAAAATCTACCTTATATTTGCTCGGATGACTGTTTCGGCCATGAGGATGTCACAATACGAAATTCGTCCTTTTTCGTGAAAAGTTGTGGGAGTGGCATTGCACTGTTCGGCAATAAAACAAAGCTGATTATGAGGTTCTAAATATGAACGACAACTCGTAAAACTTTACACACACATCAGGCCGAGCAAATTTATCAATATTTTATACGTTAGTTGTGCAGCTTTTTTGAAATGGCTCGCCATGGCCCTCGAGAAATGTTAAAAAAAGCAGCTCTGGTTGAGTGTTTCACCTCGCTTTTTGTAAATTTTATGGAGTACAGTGAACCCTCGGTTATCGCGGTTAACGGGGACCGAGACCACCCGCGAAAACTGAAAATCCGCGAAGTAGCGGCGCACCTTCAAAAATGCTTAAAAAAAATAAACAATATATATAATAAATATATATATATATATATATATATATATATATATATATATATACGGGGAGAGAGAGAGTGAAATTCATGTTATAACAAAAAAACCAAATTATTATTAAAACGTATTATTTTTTTATTCCCCAGCCATTCTTTTAGTATTTATTTAATTACTCCGACTTTTACCTGCTGGTACGCCGTCCGGTGTGCCCTGTGAAATGAAAGGTGGCATTCTTTATTTATTTATTCATTTATTCATTCATAACTGACAGCCTCGCGCTCCGCTCGTGCCCGGGCAGAAGAGGTGCTCCAATTTGGCTTAACTGTGACACACGCCCGCCCTCCGCCCCCGGAGCTTCCATTCGGTTAAACTTAGGGGCCGCTTGGCACCGCCCGTGCCCGGGGAAGGTGCTCCTCTTCGGCTTACTGTGACGCGAGCATGCCCTCCTCCTCCGGAGCTTCCATTCGGTTAAACTTAGGGGCCGCTTGGAACCGCCCGTGCCCGGGGAAGGTGCTCCTCTACGGCTTAACTGCCACGCACGCCGGCCGGAGCTCTGGTACGGTCCGAACCGCGCGAAACGTCGCCACCGATCGTGTCCGGGGGAACGTGCTCTTCTTCGTCCACTCTCCTCTTCGCCCACGCTCTTCTTCGGCGCACGCCGGCCGTCTAACCGCTCCAGCGCCCCGTCGTGCCGCTCGGCGAAACTACAATGCCCCCGAATATTTTTTAGACCCGCGAAGCACTGAACCCGCGAAAGGTGAACCGCGAAGTAGCGAGGGTTCACTGTATGTATAAGACCAAGACCTACAAAAAAGTCTCTTGGAGCAATGAGCTAGGTTTTACAGGAAGTCGGCCATTTTGAATTTACTTAAAAGGGGGCGGGTCACCACAATGGACTTTGTGTAGAAATTATTATTGGGGCCCGAGCAGCGACCGCGGCCAGGTCCCTATTGTTTTTGTAGAAAACATTATTACTTTTATTATTATTATTATTATTATTATTAGGGCCTGAGCAGCGACCGCTGCGAAGTCCCTATTGTTTTTGTAGAAATTATTATTATTATTATTTTTCCGATTGTTCGATCGCATTTTTGACCCCCGAAACATGCACAAAAACTCACCAAACTTGGCAGTCTCATCGGGCATGGCGAAAAATTTGATATTTTAACGTCTAATATGAACAGGAAGTGAGTTATGAATTTTTGAAAGTCCGACTTTTGCCCTTTTTTGCATGTTTACAGGGGTCATTCTTTTGCACCCTGATCCTAAAGGCTTCATCTGATTGCCTTAAAATTCTGTCTGTAGCATCTGAAGACCTGGGACAAACACTGGGGCTAAAATTTTTTGTTTCCGAAATACTATATGACGGGGGCGGGGCTTCAAAGTTTTCACTTAAGATTTCCTTCGCCGCAATGGACAAAATGCTTAATAACTCTCCTGCACATGCTGCTAAAAATCCAAAACTTCACATGTACATAAAGAGTCTGTACCTGAAGACATCTATATGTTTATATTCAGTTATACACCTTGCGCCAATCAATATCATTTTTTACATTTTGACGTACTGCATGGTGCCCTTTTAACGAATCCGATTGAAAATTGGCTAGAAAAGACTCAAGACATTGATCTTACTCTATCCCTATTTTTGTGACTTTCCTTCGAAGGGCGTGGGTATTACGGTGCCGCAGAGTCTGATTATTCTCCGTGGCAACAAAAGTTCCTGCAAAATGATTCAGATGATCCATCTTCTCGAAATTTTTCACATTTGAGGATATTCAGGCCCTGAAGACGGCTGCCAACTTATTTTTGATCGCAGTGGTAGCACCACCAACTGGTTAAAACAAATACAAATTATTTTCGTTGATTTTTTTCTCCGGGCAGGTTAACAAAATCTACCTTACATTTGCTCGGATGAGTGTTTAGGCCTTGAGGATGTCACAATACGAAAGTCTTTCGCCTTCTTCAGAGTGTCACATGATGGTGTCTTGTGGCCCGTCTTTATCAGCTGATGTTCCATGAGGGCGTGACTTACCTGTCACAAGAACGAAGGCAAGTCACGCCCCCCGCTGTCCGTTCACTCCGCCAAAATGCTGCTCCAGGTGGTAGAGAGGATGAAGGCTCCCTTGTCTCTGTTCATGGTTTTTATGCCTCGCTTGCAGATCTCAATGGCCTCTCTGATCCAGCGCTGTTGTTTGTTCTCTTCTGTGCGGATGACCCTGCCCTTCTCCCGGTCCATGATGTGGTTTTCCCTTTTGCAGTGGTCAGTGATTGCTGATTTGTAATGTTCATGTTGTGCTTGTTCTTTTACTGCTCTGATTTTTTAATTTTTTTGACAGGTAAGTCACACCCTCATGGAACATCAGCTGATAAAGACTGGTCTCAAGACACCATCATGCGACACTCTGAAGAAGGCGAAAGACTCGCCGAAACATGTCAGGTAAAAAATTAACCTAAAACATAAATGTCTGCTTTTAATGAATCAGTCAAATATCAATAATAAGAAGACAAAATGAACCTAATACAAATAAATGAATGCTTAATAACTCCCCTGCACATGCTCCTAAAAATCCAAACCTTCACCTGTAAATAAAACGTCCCGACCTGAAGACATCTTAATGTTATTATTTTGTTATACACACAGTGCCGCCAAGTGGAATCAAAAATTTGTTTTTATTTTAATTTTCACGTACTGCACGGTGCCCTTTTGACGAATCCGACTGAAAATTAGTCAGAAAAGACTCAAGACAATGATCTTACTCTCTGCCGAATTTTGTGACGTTTTGGCAAAAGGCGTGGCTATTAAGGTGCTGAAAAGTCCGATTGTACTTTGTGGCAACAAAAGCTCCGGCAACATGACTCAGATGATCCTATCTTCTCGAAGTTGTACACATTTGAGGATACTTCAGCCCTGAAGACATCTACCAACTTATTTTACATCGTAGTAGTAGCGCCACCAACTGGTAAAAGCTAATACAAGTTATTTTCTTGGATGTTTTTCTCCGTGCAACTCAACATGGTCGCCCTCATATATTCTCGGATGACTGTTTCGGCCATGAGGATGTCACAATACGAAATTCATGATTTTTCGTGAAAAGTTGTGGGAGTGGCATTGCACTGTTCGGCAATAAAACAAAGCTGATTATGAGGTTCTAAATATGAACGACAACTCGTAAAACTTTACACACACATCAGGCCGAGCAAATTTATCAATATTTTATAAGTTAGTTGTGCAGCTTTTTTGAAATGGCTCGCCATGGCCCTCGAGAAATGTTAAAAAAAAGCAGCTCTGGTTGAGTGTTTCACCTCGCTTTTTGTAAATTTTATGGAGTACAGTGAACCCTCGGTTATCGCGGTTAATGGGGACCGAGACCACCCGCGAAAACTGAAAATCCGCGAAGTAGCGGCGCACCTTCAAAAATGCTTAAAAAAAATATACAATATATATAATAAATATATATATATATATATATATATATATATATATATATATATATATATACGGGGAGAGAGAGAGTGAAATTCATTTTAGAACAAAAAAAACAAATTATTATTAAAACGTTTTATTTTTTTATTCCCCAGCCATTCTTTTTGTATTTATTTAATTACTCCGACTTTTACCTGCTGGTACGCCGTCCGGTGTGCCCTGTGAAATGAAAGGTGGCATTCTTTATTTATTTATTCATTTATTCATTCATAACTGACAGCCTCGCGCTCCGCTCGTGCCCGGGCGGAAGAGGTGCTCCAATTCGGCTTAACTGTGACACACGCCCGCCCTCCTCCCCCGGAACTTCCATTCGGTTAAACTTAGGGGCCGCTTGGCACCGCCCGTGCCCGGGGAAGGTGCTCCTCTTCGGCTTACTGTGACGCGAGCATGCCCTCCTCCTCCGGAGTTTCCATTCAGTTAAACTTAGGGGCCGCTTGGAACCGCCCGTGCCCGGGGAAGGTGCTCCTCTTCGGCTTACTGTGACGCGAGCATGCCCTCCTCCTCCGGAGCTTCCATTCGGTTAAACTTAGGGGCCGCTTGGAACCGCCCGTGCCCGGGGAAGGTGCTCCTCTTCGGCTTACTGTGACGCGAGCATGCCCTCCTCCTCCGGAGCTTCCATTCGGTTAAACTTAGGGGCCGCTTGGCACCGCCCGTGCCCGGGGAAGGTGCTCCTCTACAGCTTAACTGCCACGCACGCCGGCCGGAGCTCTGGTACGGTCCGAACCGCGCGAAACGTCGCCACCGATCGTGTCCGGGAGAACGTGCTCTTCTTCGTCCACTCTCCTCTTCGCCCACGCTCTTCTTCGGCGCACGCCGGCCGTCTAACCGCTCCAGCGCCCCATCGTGCCGCTCGGCGAAACTACAATGCCCCCGAATATTTTTTAGACCCGCGAAGCACTGAACCCGCGAAAGGTGAACCGCGAAGTAGCGAGGGTTCACTGTATGTATAAGACCAAGACCTACAAAAAAGTCTCTTGGAGCAATGAGCTAGGTTTTACAGGAAGTCGGCCATTTTGAATTTACTTAAAAGGGGGCGAGTCACCACAATGGACTTTGTGTAGAAATTATTATTGGGGCCCGAGCAGCGACGGCGGCGAGGTCCCTATTGTTTTTGTAGAAATTATTATTAGGGCCTGAGCAGCGACCGCTACGAGGTCCCCATTGTTTTTGTGGAAATTATTATTATTTTTATTATTATTATTATTAGGGCCCGAGCAGTGACCGCTGCGAGGTCCCTATTGTTTTTCTAGAAATTGTTATTAGGGCCCGAGCTGCGACGGCTGCGAGGTCCCTATTGTTTTTGTAGAAAATATTATTACTTTTATTATTATTAATATTATTATTATTATTATTAGGGCCTGAGCAGCGACCGCTGCGAAGTCCCTATTGTTTTTGTAGAAATTATTATTATTATTATTTTTCCGATTGTTCGATCGCATTTTTGACCCCCGAAACATGCACAAAAACTCACCAAACTTGGCAGTCTCATCGGGCATGGCGAAAAATTTGATATTTTAACGTCTAATATGAACAGGAAGTGAGTTATGAATTTTTGAAAGTCCGACTTTTGCCCTTTTTTGCATGTTTACAGGGGTCATTCTTTTGCACCCTGATCCTAAAGGCTTCATCTGATTGCCTTAAAATTCTGTCTGTAGCATCTGAAGACCTGGGACAAACACTGGGGCTAAAATTTTTTGTTTCCGAAATACTATATGACGGGGCCGGGGCTTCAAAGTTTTCACTTAAGATTTCCTTCGCCGCAATGGACAAAATGCTTAATAACTCTCCTGCACATGCTGCTAAAAATCCAAAACTTCACATGTACATAAAAAGTCTGTACCTGAAGACATCTATATGTTTATATTCAGTTATACACCTTGCGCCAATCAATATCATTTTTTACATTTTGACGTACTGCACGGTGCCCTTTTAACGAATCTGATTGAAAATTGGCTAGAAAAGACTCAAGACATTGATCTTACTCTATCCCTATTTTTGTGACTTTCCTTCGAAGGGCGTGGCTATTACGGTGCCGCAGAGTCTGATTATTCTCCGTGGCAACAAAAGTTCCTGCAAAATGATTCAGATGATCCATCTTCTCGAAATTTTTCACATTTGAGGATATTCAGGCCCTGAAGACGGCTGCCAACTTATTTTTGATCGCAGTGGTAGCGCCACCAACTGGTTAAAACAAATACAAATTATTTTCGTTGATTTTTTTCTCCGGGCAGGTTAACAAAATCTACCTTACATTTGCTCGGATGAGTGTTTAGGCCTTGAGGATGTCACAATACGAAAGTCTTTCGCCTTCTTCAGAGTGTCACATGATGGTGTCTTGTGGCCCGTCTTTATCAGCTGATGTTCCATGAGGGCGTGACTTACCTGTCACAAGAATGCAGGCAAGTCACGCCCCCCGCTGTCCGTTCACTCCGCCAAAATGCTGCTCCAGGTGGTAGAGAGGATGAAGGCTCCCTTGTCTCTGTTCATGGTTTTTATGCCTCGCTTGCAGATCTCAATGGCCTCTCTGATCCAGCGCTGTTGTTTGTTCTCTTCGGTGCGGATGACCCTGCCCTTCTCCCGGTCCATGATGTGGTTTTCCCTTTTGCAGTGGTCAGTGATTGCTGATTTGTAATGTTCATGTTGTGCTTGTTCTTTTACTGCTCTGATTTTTTCATTTTTTTGACAGGTAAGTCACACCCTCATGGAACATCAGCTGATAAAGACGGGTCTCAAGACACCATCATGCGACACTCTGAAGAAGGCAAAAGACTCGCCGAAACATGTCAGGTAAAAAATTAACCTAAAACATAATTGTCTGCTTTTAATGAATCAGTCAAATATCAATAATAAGAAGACAAAATGAACCTAATACAAATAAATGAATGCTTAATAACTCCCCTGCACATGCTCCTAAAAATCCAAACCTTCACCTGTAAATAAAACGTCCCGACCTGAAGACATCTTAATGTTATTATTTTGTTATACACACAGCGCCGCCAAGTGGAATCAAAAATTTGTTTTTATTTTAATTTTCACGTACTGCACGGTGCCCTTTTGACGAATCCGACTGAAAATTAGTCAGAAAAGACTCAAGACAATGATCTTACTCTCTGCCGAATTTTGTGACGTTTTGGCAAAAGGCGTGGCTATTACGGTGCTGAAAAGTCCGATTGTACTCTGTGGCAACAAAAGCTCCGGCAACATGACTCAGATGATCCTATCTTCTCGAAGTTGTACACATTTGAGGATACTTCAGCCCAGAAGACATCTACCAACTTATTTTACATCGTAGTAGTTGCGCCACCAACTGGTAAAAGCTAATACAAGTTATTTTCTTGGATGTTTTTCTCCGTGCAACTCAACAAGGTCGCCCTCATATATGCTCGGATGACTGTTTCGGCCATGAGGATGTCACAATACGAAATTAGTCCTTTTTCGTGAAAAGTTGTGGGAGTGGCATTGCACTGTTCGGAAATAAAACAACGCTGATTATGAGGTTCTAAATATGAACGACAACTCGTGAAACTTTACACACACATCAGGCCGAGCAAATTTATCAATATTTTATACGTTAGTTGTGCAGCTTTTTTGAAATGGCTCGCCATGGCCCTCGAGAAATGTTCAAAAAAGCAGCCCTGATTGAGTGTTTCACCTCGCTTTTTGTAAATTTTATGGAGTACAGTGAACCCTCGGTTATCGCGGTTAATGGGGACCGAGACCACCCGCGAAAACTGAAAATCCGCGAAGTAGCGGCGCACCTTCAAAAATGCTTAAAAAAAATATACAATTTATATATATATAGATATATATATATATATATATATATATATATATACGGGGAGAGAGAGAGTGAAATTCATTTTATAACAAAAAAACCAAATTATTATTAAAACGTATTATTTTTTTATTCCCCAGCCATTCTTTTTGTATTTATTTAATTACTCCGACTTTTACCTGCTGGTACGCCGTCCGGTGTGCCCTGTGAAATGAAAGGTGGCATTCTTTATTTATTTATTCATTTATTCATTCATAACTGACAGCCTCGCGCTCCGCTCGTGCCCGGGCGGAAGAGGTGCTCCAATTCGGCTTAACTGTGACACACGCCCGCCCTCCTCCCCCGGAACTTCCATTCTGTTAAACTTAGGGGCCGCTTGGCACCGCCCGTGCCCGGGGAAGTATTTATTTAATTACTCCGACTTTTACCTGCTGGTACGCCGTCCGGTGTGCCCTGTGAAATGAAAGGTGGCATTCTTTATTTATTTATTCATTTATTCATTCATAACTGACAGCCTCGCGCTCCGCTCGTGCCCGGGCAGAAGAGGTGCTCCAATTTGGCTTAACTGTGACACACGCCCGTCCTCCTCCGTCCGGAGCTTCCATTCGGTTAAACTTAGGGGCCGCTTGGCACCGCCCGTGCCCGGGGAAGGTGCTCCTCTTCGGCTTACTGTGACGCGAGCATGCCCTCCTCCTCCGGAGCTTCCATTCGGTTAAACTTAGGGGCCGCTTGGAACCGCCCGTGCCCGGGGAAGGTGCTCCTCTTCGGCTTACTGTGACGCGAGCATGCCCTCCTCCTCCGGAGCTTCCATTCGGTTAAACTTAGGGGCCGCTTGGCACCGCCCGTGCCCGGGGAAGGTGCTCCTCTACGGCTTAACTGCCACGCACGCTGGCCGGAGCTCTGGTACGGTCCGAACCGCGCGAAACGTCGCCACCGATCGTGTCCGGGGGAACGTGCTCTTCTTCGTCCACTCTCCTCTTCGCCCACGCTCTTCTTCGGCGCACGCCGGCCGTCTAACCGCTCCAGCGCCCCGTCGTGCCGCTCGGCGAAACTACAATGCCCCCGAATATTTTTTAGACCCGCGAAGCACTGAACCTGCGAAAGGTGAACCGCGAAGTAGCGAGGGTTCACTGTATGTATAAGACCAAGACCTACAAAAAAGTCTCTTGGAGCAATGAGCTAGGTTTTACAGGAAGTCGGCCATTTTGAATTTACTTAAAAGGGGGCGGGTCACCACAATGGACTTTGTGTAGAAATTATTATTGGGGCCCGAGCAGCGACCGCGGCGAGGTCCCTATTGTTTTTGTAGAAAATATTATTACTTTTATTATTATTATTATTATTATTATTAGGGCCTGAGCAGCGACCGCTGCGAAGTCCCTATTGTTTTTGTAGAAATTATTATTATTATTTTTCCGATTGTTCGATCGCATTTTTGACCCCCGAAACATGCACAAAAACTCACCAAACCTGGCAGTCTCATCGGGCATGGCGAAAAATTTGATATTTTAACGTCTAATATGAACAGGAAGTGAGTTATGAATTTTTGAAAGTCCGACTTTTGCCCTTTTTTGCATGTTTACAGGGGTCATTCTTTTGCACCCTGATCCTAAAGGCTTCATCTGATTGCCTTAAAATTCTGTCTGTAGCATCTGAAGACCTGGGACAAACACTGGGGCTAAAATTTTTTGTTTCCGAAATACTATATGACGGGGGCGGGGCATCAAAGTTTTCACTTAAGATTTCCTTCGCCGCAATGGACAAAATGCTTAATAACTCTCCTGCACATGCTGCTAAAAATCCAAAACTTCACATGTACATAAAGAGTCTGTACCTGAAGACATCTATATGTTTATATTCAGTTATACACCTTGCGCCAATCAATATCATTTTTTACATTTTGACGTACTGCACGGTGCCCTTGTAACGAATCTGATTGAAAATTGGCTAGAAAAGACTCAAGACATTGATCTTACTCTATCCCTATTTTTGTGACTTTCCTTCGAAGGGCGTGGCTATTACGGTGCCGCAGAGTCTGATTATTCTCCGTGGCAACAAAAGTTCCTGCAAAATGATTCAGATGATCCATCTTCTCGAAATTTTTCACATTTGAGGATATTCAGGCCCTGAAGACGGCTGCCAACTTATTTTTGATCGCAGTGGTAGCGCCACCAACTGGTTAAAACAAATATAAATTATTTTCGTTGATGTTTTTCTCCGGGCATGTTAACAAAATCTACCTTATATTTGCTCGGATGAGTGTTTAGGCCTTGAGCATGTCACAATACGAAAGTCTTTCGCCTTCTTCAGAGTGTCACATGATGGTGTCTTGTGACCCGCCTTTATCAGCTTATGTTCCATGAGGGCGTGACTTACCTGTCACAAGAATGAAGGCAAGTCACGCCCCCCGCTGTCCGTTCACTCCGCCAAGATGCTGGTCCAGGTGGTAGAGAGGATGAAGGCTCCCTTGTCTCTGTTCATGGTTTTTATGCCTCGCTTGCAGATCTCAATGGCCTCTCTGATCCAGCGCTGTTGTTTGTTCTCTTCTGTGCGGATGACCCTGCCCTTCTCCCGGTCCATGATGTGGTTTTCCCTTTTGCAGTGGTCAGTGATTGCTGATTTGTAATGTTCATGTTGTGCTTGTTCTTTTACTGCTCTGATTTTTTTCATTTTTTTGACAGGTAAGTCACACCCTCATGGAACATCAGCTCAAGACACCATCATGCGACACTCTGAAGTAGGCGAAAGACTCGCCGAAACATGTCAGGTAAAAAATTAACCTAAAACATAATTGTCTGCTTTTAATGAATCAGTCAAATATCAATAATAAGAAGACAAAATGAACCTAATACAAATAAATGAATGCTTAATAACTCCCCTGCACATGCTCCTAAAAATCCAAACCTTCACCTGTAAATAAAACGTCCCGACCTGAAGACATCTTAATGTTATTATTTTGTTATACACACAGTGCCGCCAAGTGGAATCAAAAATTTGTTTTTATTTTAATTGTCACGTACTGCACGGTGCCCTTTCGACGAATCCGACTGAAAATTAGTCAGAAAAGACTCAAGACAATGATCTTACTCTCTGCCGAATTTTGTGACGTTTTGGCAAAAGGCGTGGCTATTACGGTGCTGAAAAGTCCGATTGTACTCTGTGGCAACAAAAGCTCCAGCAACATGACTCAGATGATCCTATCTTCTCGAAGTTGCACACATTTGAGGATACTTCAGCCCTGAAGACATCTACCAACTTATTTTTCATCGTAGTAGTAGCGCCCCCAACTGGTAAAAGCTAATACAAGTTATTTTCTTGGATGTTTTTCTCCGTGCAACTCAACAAGGTCGCCCTCATATATGCTCGGATGACTGTTTCGGCCATGAGGATGTCACAATACGAAATTCGTCCTTTTTCATGAAAAGTTGTGGGAGTGGCATTGCACTGTTCAGCAATAAAACAAAGCTGATTATGAGGTTCTAAATATGAACGACAACTCGTGAAACTTTACACACACATCAGGCCGAGCAAATTTATCAATATTTTATACGTTAGTTGTGCAGCTTTTTTGAAATGGCTCGCCATGGCCCTCGAGAAATGTTCAAAAAAGCAGCCCTGGTTGAGTGTTTCACCTCGCTTTTTGTAAATTTTATGGAGTACAGTGAACCCTCGGTTATCGCGGTTAATGGGGACCGAGATCACCCGCGAAAACTGAAAATCCGCGAAGTAGCGGCGCACCTTCAAAAATGCTTAAAAAAAATATATAATAAATATATAAATATATATATATATATATATATATATATATATATATATATATATATATATATATATATATATATACGGGGGGAGAGAGAGAGAGAGAGAGTGAAATTCATGTTATAACAAAAAAAACAAATTATTATTAAAACTTATTATTTTTTTATTCCCCAACCATTCTTTTTGTATTTATTTAATTACTCCGACTTTTACCTGCTGGTACGCCGTCCGGTGTGCCCTGTGAAATGAAAGGTGGCATTCTTTATTTATTTATTCATTTATTCATTCATAACTGACAGCCTCGCGCTCCGCTTGTGCCCGGCAGAAGAGGTGCTCCAATTCGGCTTAACTGTGACACACGCCCGCCCTCCTCCCCCGGAGCTTCCATTCGGTTAAACTTAGGGGCCGCTTGGCACCGCCCGTGCCCGGGGAAGGTGCTCCTCTTCGGCTTACTGTGACGCGAGCATGCCCTCCTCCTCCGGAGCTTCCATTCGGTTAAACTTAGGGGCCGCTTGGAACCGCCCGTGCCCGGGGAAGGTGCTCCTCTTCGGCTTACTGTGACGCGAGCATGCCCTCCTCCTCCGGAGCTTCCATTCGGTTAAACTCAGGGGCCGCTTGGAACCGCCCGTGCCCGGGGAAGGTGCTCCTCTACGGCTTAACTGCCACGCACGCCGGCCGGAGCTCTGGTACGGTCCGAACCGCGCGAAACGTCGCCACCGATCGTGTCCGGGGGAACGTGCTCTTCTTCGTCCACTCTCCTCTTCGCCCACGCTCTTCTTCGGCGCACGCCGGCCGTCTAACCGCTCCAGCGCCCCGTCGTGCCGCTCGGCGAAACTACAATGCCCCCGAATATTTTTTAGACCCGCGAAGCACTGAACCCGCGAAAGGTGAACCTCGAAGTAGCGAGGGTTCACTGTATGTATAAGACCAAGACCTACAAAAAAGTCTCTTGGAGCAATGAGCTAGGTTTTACAGGAAGTCGGCCATTTTGAATTTACTTAAAAGGGGGCGGGTCTCCACAATGGACTTTGTGTAGAAATTATTATTGGGGCCCGAGCAGCGACCGCGGCGAGGTCCCTATTGTTTTTGTAGAAAATATTATTACTTTTATTATTATTATTATTATTATTATTATTATTAGGGCCTGAGCAGCGACCGCTGCGAAGTCCCTATTGTTTTTGTAGAAATTATTATTATTATTATTTTTCCGATTGTTCGATCGCATTTTTGACCCCCGAAACATGCACAAAAACTCACCAAACTTGGCAGTCTCATCGGGCATGGCGAAAAATTTGATATTTTTTAACGTCTAATATGAACAGGAAGTGAGTTATGAATTTTTGAAAGTCCGACTTTTGCCCTTTTTTGCATGTTTACAGGGGTCATTCTTTTGCACCCTGATCCTAAAGGCTTCATCTGATTGCCTTAAAGTTCTGTCTGGAGCATCTTAAGACCTGGGACAAACACTGGGGCTAAAATTTTTTGTTTCCGAAATACTATATGACGGGGGCGGGGCTTCAAAGTTTTCACTTAAGATTTCCTTCGCCGCAATGGACAAAATGCTTAATAACTCTCCTGCCCGTGCTGCTAAAAATCCAAAACTTCACATGTACATAAAGAGTCGGTACCTGAAGACATCTATATGTTTATATTCAGTTATACACCTTGCGCCAATCAATATAAATGTTTACATTTTGACGTACTGCACGGTGCCCTTTTAACGAATCCGACTGAAAATTGGCTAGAAAAGACTCAAGACATTGATCTTACTCTATCCCTATTTCTATGACTTTCCTTCAAAGGGCGTGGCTATTACGGTGCCGCAGAGTCTGATTATTCTCCGTGGCAACAAAAGTTCCTGCAAAATGATTCAGATGATCCATCTTCTGGAAATCTTTCACATTTGAGGATATTCAGGCCCTGAAGACGGCTGCCAACTTATTTTTGATCGCAGTGGTAGCGCCACCAACTGGTTAAAACAAATACAAATTATTTTCGTTGATGTTTTTCTCCGGGCAGGTTAACAAAATCTACCTTATATTTGCTCGGATGAGTGTTTAGGCCTTGAGCATTTCACAATACGAAAGTCTTTCGCCTTCTTCAGAGTGTCACATGATGGTGTCTTGTGACCCGTCTTTATCAGCTGATGTTCCATGAGGGCGTGACTTACCTGTCACAAGAATGAAGGCAAGTCACGCCCCCCGCTGTCCGTTCACTCCGCCAAGATGCTGGTCCAGGTGGTAGAGAGGATGAAGGCTCCCTTGTCTCTGTTCATGGTTTTTATGCCTCGCTTGCAGATCTCAATGGCCTCTCTGATCCAGCGCTGTTGTTTGTTCTCTTCGGTGCGGATGACCCTGCCCTTCTCCCGGTCCATGATGTGGTTTTCCCTTTTGCAGTGGTCAGTGATTGCTGATTTGTAATGTTCATGTTGTGCTTGTTCTTTTACTGCTCTGATTTTTTCATTTTTTTGACAGGTAAGTCACACCCTCATGGAACATCAGCTCAAGACACCATCATGCGACACTCTGAAGAAGGCGAAAGACTCGCCGAAACATGTCAGGTAAAAAATTAACCTAAAACATAATTGTCTGCTTTTAATGAATCAGTCAAATATCAATAATAAGAAGACAAAATGAACCTAATACAAATAAATGAATGCTTAATAACTCCCCTGCACATGCTCCTAAAAATCCAAACCTCCACCTGTAAATAAAACGTCCCGACCTGAAGACATCTTAATGTTATTATTTTGTTATACACACAGTGCCGCCAAGTGGAATCAAAAATTTGTTTTTATTTTAATTTTCACGTACTGCATGGTGCCCTTTTGACGAATCCGACTGAAAATTAGTCAGAAAAGACTTAAGACAATGATCTTACTCTCTGCCGAATTTTGTGACGTTTTGGCAAAAGGCGTGGCTATTAAGGTGCTGAAAAGTCCGATTGTACTCTGTGGCAACAAAAGCTCCGGCAACATGACTCAGATGATCCTATCTTCTCGAAGTTGTACACATTTGAGGATACTTCAGCCCTGAAGACATCTACCAACTTATTTTACATCGTAGTAGTAGCGCCACCAACTGGTAAAAGCTAATACAAGTTATTTTCTTGGATGTTTTTCTCCGTGCAACTCAACAAGGTCGCCCTCATATATGCTCGGATGACTGTTTCGGCCATGAGGATGTCACAATACGAAATTCGTGATTTTTCGTGAAAAGTTGTGGGAGTGGCATTGCACTGTTCAGCAATAAAACAAAGCTGATTATGAGGTTCTAAATATGAACGACAACTCGTAAAACTTTACACACACATCAGGCCGAGCAAATTTATCAATATTTTATACGTTAGTTGTGCAGCTTTTTTGAAATGGCTCGCCATGGCCCTCGAGAAATGTAAAAAAAAAACAGCTCTGGTTGAGTGTTTCACCTCGCTTTTTGTAAATTTTATGGAGTACAGTGAACCCTCGGTTATCGCGGTTAATGGGGACCGAGACCACCCGCGAAAACTGAAAATCCGCGAAGTAGCGGCGCACCTTCAAAAATGCTTAAAAAAAATATACAATATATATAATAAATATATAAATATATATATATATATATATATATATATATATATATATATATATACGGGGAGAGAGAGAGTGAAATTCATGTTATAACAAAAAAACCAAATTATTATTAAAACGTATTATTTTTTTATTCCCCAGCCATTCTTTTTGTATTTATTTAATTACTCCGACTTTTACCTGCTGGTACGCCGTCCGGTGTGCCCTGTGAAATGAAAGGTGGCATTCTTTATTTATTTATTCATTTATTCATTCATAACTGACAGCCTCGCGCTCCGCTCGTGCCCGGGCAGAAGAGGTGCTCCAATTTGGCTTAACTGTGACACACGCCCGTCCTCCTCCCCCGGAGCTTCCATTCGGTTAAACTTAGGGGCCGCTTGGCACCGCCCGTGCCCGGGGAAGGTGCTCCTCTTCGGCTTACTGTGACGCGAGCATGCCCTCCTCCTCCGGAGCTTCCATTCGGTTAAACTTAGGGGCCGCTTGGAACCGCCCGTGCCCGGGGAAGGTGCTCCTCTTCGGCTTACTGTGACGCGAGCATGCCCTCCTCCTCCGGAGCTTCCATTCGGTTAAACTTAGGGGCCGCTTGGCACTGCCCGTGCCCGGGGAAGGTGCTCCTCTACGGCTTAACTGCCACGCACGCTGGCCGGAGCTCTGGTACGGTCCGAACCGCGCGAAACGTCGCCACCGATCGTGTCCGGGTGAACGTGCTCTTCTTCGTCCACTCTCCTCTTCGCCCACGCTCTTCTTCGGCGCACGCCGGCCGTCTAACCGCTCCAGCGCCCCGTCGTGCCGCTCGGCGAAACTACAATGCCCCCGAATATTTTTTAGACCCGCGAAGCACTGAACCCGCGAAAGGTGAACCGCGAAGTAGCGAGGGTTCACTGTATGTATAAGACCAAGACCTACAAAAAAGTCTCTTGGAGCAATGAGCTAGGTTTTACAGGAAGTCGGCCATTTTGAATTTACTGAAAAGGGGGCGGGTCACCACAATGGACTTTGTGTAGAAATTATTATTGGGGCCCGAGCAGCGACCGCGGCGAGGTCCCTATTGTTTTTGTAGAAGATATTATTACTTTTATTATTATTATTATTATTATTATTAGGGTCTGAGCAGCGACCGCTGCGAAGTCCCTATTGTTTTTGTAGAAATTATTATTATTATTATTTTTCCGATTGTTCGATCGCATTTTTGACCCCCGAAACATGCACAAAAACTCACCAAACTTGGCAGTCTCATCGGGCATGGCGAAAAATTTGATATTTTAACGTCTAATATGAACAGGAAGTGAGTTATGAATTTTTGAAAGTCCGACTTTTGCCCTTTTTTGCATGTTTACAGGGGTCATTCTTTTGCACCCTGATCCTAAAGGCTTCATCTGATTGCCTTAAAATTCTGTCTGTAGCATCTGAAGACCTGGCACAAACACTGGGGCTAAAATTTTTTGTTTCCGAAATACTATATGACGGGGGCGGGGCATCAAAGTTTTCACTTAAGATTTCCTTCGCCGCAATGGACAAAATGCTTAATAACTCTCCTGCACATGCTGCTAAAAATCCAAAACTTCACATGTACATAAAGAGTCTGTACCTGAAGACATCTATATGTTTATATTCAGTTATACACCTTGCGCCAATCAATATCATTTTTTACATTTTGACGTACTGCACGGTGCCCTTTTAACGAATCTGATTGAAAATTGGCTAGAAAAGACTCAAGACATTGATCTTACTCTATCCCTATTTTTGTGACTTTCCTTCGAAGGGCGTGGCTATTACGGTGCCGCAGAGTCTGATTATTCTCCGTGGCAACAAAAGTTCCTGCAAAATGATTCAGATGATCCATCTTCTCGAAATTTTTCACATTTGAGGATATTCAGGCCCTGAAGACGGCTGCCAACTTATTTTTGATCGCAGTGGTAGCGCCACCAACTGGTTAAAACAAATACAAATCATTTTCGTTGATTTTTTTCTCCGGGCAGGTTAACAAAATCTACCTTACATTTGCTCGGATGAGTGTTTAGGCCTTGAGGATGTCACAATACGAAAGTCTTTCGCCTTCTT
Source organism: Idiotropiscis lumnitzeri (assembly GCF_059441095.1). NCBI lineage: Eukaryota > Metazoa > Chordata > Actinopteri > Syngnathiformes > Syngnathidae > Idiotropiscis > Idiotropiscis lumnitzeri. Next base: position 131,190 of record NW_028283650.1, read on the forward strand.
CAGAGTGTCACATGATGGTGTCTTGTGGCCCGTCTTTATCAGCTGATGTTCCATGAGGGCGTGACTTACCTGTCACAAGAATGAAGGCAAGTCACGCCCCCCGCTGTCCGTTCACTCCGCCAAAATGCTGCTCCAGGTGGTAGAGAGGATGAAGGCTCCCTTGTCTCTGTTCATGGTTTTTATGCCTCGCTTGCAGATCTCAATGGCCTCTCTGATCCAGCGCTGTTGTTTGTTCTCTTCGGTGCGGATGACCCTGCCCTTCTCCCGGTCCATGATGTGGTTTTCCCTTTTGCAGTGGTCAGTGATTGCTGATTTGTAATGTTCATGTTGTGCTTGTTCTTTTACTGCTCTGATTTTTCATTTTTTTGACAGGTAAGTCACACCCTCATGGAACATCAGCTGATAAAGACGGGTCTCAAGACACCATCATGCGACACTCTGAAGAAGGCGAAAGACTCGCCGAAACATGTCAGGTAAAAAATTAACCTAAAACATAATTGTCTGCTTTTAATGAATCAGTCAAATATCAATAATAAGAAGACAAAATGAACCTAATACAAATAAATGAATGCTTAATAACTCCCCTGCACATGCTCCTAAAAATCCAAACCTTCACCTGTAAATAAAACGTCCCGACCTGAAGACATCTTAATGTTATTATTTTGTTATACACACAGTGCCGCCAAGTGGAATCAAAAATTTGTTTTTATTTTAATTTTCACGTACTGCACGGTGCCCTTTTGACGAATCCGACTGAAAATTAGTCAGAAAAGACTCAAGACAATGACCTTACTCTCTGCCGAATTTTGTGACGTTTTGGCAAAAGGCGTGGCTATTAAGGTGCTGAAAAGTCCGATTGTACTCTGTGGCAACAAAAGCTCCGGCAACATGACTCAGATCATCCTATCTTCTCGAAGTTGTACACATTTGAGGATACTTCAGCCCTGAAGACATCTACCAACTTATTTTATATCGTAGTAGTAGCGCCACCAACTGGTAAAAGCTAATACAAGTTATTTTCTTGGATGTTTTTCTCCGTGCAACTCAACAAGGTCGCCCTCATATATGCTCGGATGACTGTTTCGGCCATGAGGATGTCACAATACGAAATTCGTGATTTTTCGTGAAAAGTTGTGGGAGTGGCATTGCACTGTTCGGCAATAAAACAAAGCTGATTATGAGGTTCTAAATATGAACGACAACTCGTAAAACTTTACACACACATCAGGCCGAGCAAATTTATCAATATTTTATACGTTAGTTGTGCAGCTTTTTTGAAATGGCTCGCCATGGCCCTCGAGAAATGTTAAAAAAAAGCAGCTCTGGTTGAGTGTTTCACCTCGCTTTTTGTAAATTTTATGGAGTACAGTGAACCCTCGGTTATCGCGGTTAATGGGGACCGAGACCACCCGCGAAAACTGAAAATCCGCGAAGTAGCGGCGCACCTTCAAAAATGCTTAAAAAAAATATACAATATATATAATAAATATATATATATATATATATATATATATATATATATATATATACGGGGAGAGAGAGAGTGAAATTCATGTTATAACAAAAAAACCAAATTATTATTAAAACGTATTATTTTTTTATTCCCCAGCCATTCTTTTTGTATTTATTTAATTACTCCGACTTTTACCTGCTGGTACGCCGTCCGGTGTGCCCTGTGAAATGAAAGGTGGCATTCTTTATTTATTTATTCATTTATTCATTCATAACTGACAGCCTCGCGCTCCGCTCGTGCCCGGGCAGAAGAGGTGCTCCAATTTGGCTTAACTGTGACACACGCCCGTCCTCCTCCGTCCGGAGCTTCCATTCGGTTAAACTTAGGGGCCGCTTGGCACCGCCCATGCCCGGGGAAGGTGCTCCTCTTCGGCTTACTGTGACGCGAGCATGCCCTCTTCCTCCGGAGCTTCCATTCGGTTAAACTTAGGGGCCGCTTGGAACCGCCCGTGCCCGGGGAAGGTGCTCCTCTTCGGCTTACTGTGACGCGAGCATGCCCTCCTCCTCCGGAGCTTCCATTCGGTTAAACTTAGGGGCCGCTTGGCACCGCCCGTGCCCGGGGAAGGTGCTCCTCTACGGCTTAACTGCCACGCACGCTGGCCGGAGCTCTGGTACGGTCCGAACCGCGCGAAACGTCGCCACAGATCGTGTCCGGGGGAACGTGCTCTTCTTCGTCCACTCTCCTCTTCGCCCGCGCTCTTCTTCGGCGCACGCCGGCCGTCTAACCGCTCCAGCGCCCCGTCGTGCCGCTCGGCGAAACTACAATGCCCCCGAATATTTTTTAGACCCGCGAAGCACTGAACCTGCGAAAGGTGAACCGCGAAGTAGCGAGGGTTCACTGTATGTATAAGACCAAGACCTACAAAAAAGTCTCTTGGAGCAATGAGCTAGGTTTTACAGGAAGTCGGCCATTTTGAATTTACTTAAAAGGGGGCGGGTCACCACAATGGACTTTGTGTAGAAATTATTATTGGGGCCCGAGCAGCGACCGCGGCGAGGTCCCTATTGTTTTTGTAGAAAATATTATTACTTTTATTATTATTATTATTATTATTATTAGGGCCTGAGCAGCGACCGCTGTGAAGTCCCTATTGTTTTTGTAGAAATTATTATTATTATTTTTCCGATTGTTCGATCGCATTTTTGACCCCCGAAACATGCACAAAAACTCACCAAACCTGGCAGTCTCATCGGGCATGGCGAAAAATTTGATATTTTAACGTCTAATATGAACAGGAAGTGAGTTATGAATTTTTGAAAGTCCGACTTTTGCCCTTTTTTGCATGTTTACAGGGGTCATTCTTTTGCACCCTGATCCTAAAGGCTTCATCTGATTGCCTTAAAATTCTGTCTGTAGCATCTGAAGACCTGGGACAAACACTGGGGCTAAAATTTTTTGTTTCCGAAATACTATATGACGGGGGCGGGGCATCAAAGTTTTCACTTAAGATTTCCTTCGCCGCAATGGACAAAATGCTTAATAACTCTCCTGCACATGCTGCTAAAAATCCAAAACTTCACATGTACATAAAGAGTCTGTACCTGAAGACATCTATATGTTTATATTCAGTTATACACCTTGCGCCAATCAATATCATTTTTTACATTTTGACGTACTGCACGGTGCCCTTGTAACGAATCTGATTGAAAATTGGCTAGAAAAGACTCAAGACATTGATCTTACTCTATCCCTATTTTTGTGACTTTCCTTCGAAGGGCGTGGCTATTACGGTGCCGCAGAGTCTGATTATTCTCCATGGCAACAAAAGTTCCTGCAAAATGATTCAGATGATCCATCTTCTCGAAATTTTTCACATTTGAGGATATTCAGGCCCTGAAGACGGCTGCCAACTTATTTTTGATCGCAGTGGTAGCGCCACCAACTGGTTAAAACAAATATAAATTATTTTCGTTGATGTTTTTCTCCGGGCATGTTAACAAAATCTACCTTATATTTGCTCGGATGAGTGTTTAGGCCTTGAGCATGTCACAATACGAAAGTCTTTCGCCTTCTTCAGAGTGTCACATGATGGTGTCTTGTGACCCGCCTTTATCAGCTGATGTTCCATGAGGGCGTGACTTACCTGTCACAAGAATGAAGGCAAGTCACGCCCCCCGCTGTCCGTTCACTCCGCCAAGATGCTGGTCCAGGTGGTAGAGAGGATGAAGGCTCCCTTGTCTCTGTTCATGGTTTTTATGCCTCGCTTGCAGATCTCAATGGCCTCTCTGATCCAGCGCTGTTGTTTGTTCTCTTCTGTGCGGATGACCCTGCCCTTCTCCCGGTCCATGATGTGGTTTTCCCTTTTGCAGTGGTCAGTGATTGCTGATTTGTAATGTTCATGTTGTGCTTGTTCTTTTACTGCTCTGATTTTTCATTTTTTTGACAGGTAAGTCACACCCTCATGGAACATCAGCTGATAAAGACGGGTCTCAAGACACCATCATGCGACACTCTGAAGAAGGCGAAAGACTCGCCGAAACATGTCAGGTAAAAAATTAACCTAAAACATAATTGTCTGCTTTTAATGAATCAGTCAAATATCAATAATAAGAAGACAAAATGAACCTAATACAAATAAATGAATGCTTAATAACTCCCCTGCACATGCTCCTAAAAATCCAAACCTTCACCTGTAAATAAAACGTCCCGACCTGAAGACATCTTAATGTTATTATTTTGTTATACACACAGTGCCGCCAAGTGGAATCAAAAATTTGTTTTTATTTTAATTTTCACGTACTGCACGGTGCCCTTTTGACGAATCCGACTGAAAATTAGTCAGAAAAGACTCAAGACAATGATCTTACTCTCTGCCGAATTTTGTGACGTTTTGGCAAAAGGCGTGGCTATTAAGGTGCTGAAAAGTCCGATTGTACTCTGTGGCAACAAAAGCTCCGGCAACATGACTCAGATCATCCTATCTTCTCGAAGTTGTACACATTTGAGGATACTTCAGCCCTGAAGACATCTACCAACTTATTTTATATCGTAGTAGTAGCGCCACCAACTGGTAAAAGCTAATACAAGTTATTTTCTTGGATGTTTTTCTCCGTGCAACTCAACAAGGTCGCCCTCATATATGCTCGGATGACTGTTTCGGCCATGAGGATGTCACAATACGAAATTCGTGATTTTTCGTGAAAAGTTGTGGGAGTGGCATTGCACTGTTCGGCAATAAAACAAAGCTGATTATGAGGTTCTAAATATGAACGACAACTCGTAAAACTTTACACACACATCAGGCCGAGCAAATTTATCAATATTTTATACGTTAGTTGTGCAGCTTTTTTGAAATGGCTCGCCATGGCCCTCGAGAAATGTTAAAAAAAAGCAGCTCTGGTTGAGTGTTTCACCTCGCTTTTTGTAAATTTTATGGAGTACAGTGAACCCTCGGTTATCGCGGTTAATGGGGACCGAGACCACCCGCGAAAACTGAAAATCCGCGAAGTAGCGGCGCACCTTCAAAAATGCTTAAAAAAAATATACAATATATATAATAAATATATATATATATATATATATATATATATATATATATATACGGGGAGAGAGAGAGTGAAATTCATGTTATAACAAAAAAACCAAATTATTATTAAAACGTATTATTTTTTTATTCCCCAGCCATTCTTTTTGTATTTATTTAATTACTCCGACTTTTACCAGCTGGTACGCCGTCCGGTGTGCCCTGTGAAATGAAAGGTGGCATTCTTTATTTATTTATTCATTTATTCATTCATAACTGACAGCCTCGCGCTCCGCTCGTGCCCGGGCAGAAGAGGTGCTCCAATTTGGCTTAACTGTGACACACGCCCGTCCTCCTCCGTCCGGAGCTTCCATTCGGTTAAACTTAGGGGCCGCTTGGCACCGCCCATGCCCGGGGAAGGTGCTCCTCTTCGGCTTACTGTGACGCGAGCATGCCCTCCTCCTCCGGAGCTTCCATTCGGTTAAACTTAGGGGCCGCTTGGAACCGCCCGTGCCCGGGGAAGGTGCTCCTCTTCGGCTTACTGTGACGCGAGCATGCCCTCCTCCTCCGGAGCTTCCATTCGGTTAAACTTAGGGGCCGCTTGGCACCGCCCGTGCCCGGGGAAGGTGCTCCTCTACGGCTTAACTGCCACGCACGCTGGCCGGAGCTCTGGTACGGTCCGAACCGCGCGAAACGTCGCCACCGATCGTGTCCGGGGGAACGTGCTCTTCTTCGTCCACTCTCCTCTTCGCCCACGCTCTTCTTCGGCGCACGCCGGCCGTCTAACCGCTCCAGCGCCCCGTCGTGCCGCTCGGCGAAACTACAATGCCCCCGAATATTTTTTAGACCCGCGAAGCACTGAACCCGCGAAAGGTGAACCTCGAAGTAGCGAGGGTTCACTGTATGTATAAGACCAAGACCTACAAAAAAGTCTCTTGGAGCAATGAGCTAGGTTTTACAGGAAGTCGGCCATTTTGAATTTACTTAAAAGGGGGCGGGTCTCCACAATGGACTTTGTGTAGAAATTATTATTGGGGCCCGAGCAGCGACCGCGGCGAGGTCCCTATTGTTTTTGTAGAAAATATTATTACTTTTATTATTATTATTATTATTATTATTATTATTAGGGCCTGAGCAGCGACCGCTGCGAAGTCCCTATTGTTTTTGTAGAAATTATTATTATTATTATTTTTCCGATTGTTCGATCGCATTTTTGACCCCCGAAACATGCACAAAAACTCACCAAACTTGGCAGTCTCATCGGGCATGGCGAAAAATTTGATATTTTTTAACGTCTAATATGAACAGGAAGTGAGTTATGAATTTTTGAAAGTCCGACTTTTGCCCTTTTTTGCATGTTTACAGGGGTCATTCTTTTGCACCCTGATCCTAAAGGCTTCATCTGATTGCCTTAAAGTTCTGTCTGGAGCATCTTAAGACCTGGGACAAACACTGGGGCTAAAATTTTTTGTTTCCGAAATACTATATGACGGGGGCGGGGCTTCAAAGTTTTCACTTAAGATTTCCTTCGCCGCAATGGACAAAATGCTTAATAACTCTCCTGCCCGTGCTGCTAAAAATCCAAAACTTCACATGTACATAAAGAGTCGGTACCTGAAGACATCTATATGTTTATATTCAGTTATACACCTTGCGCCAATCAATATAAATGTTTACATTTTGACGTACTGCACGGTGCCCTTTTAACGAATCCGACTGAAAATTGGCTAGAAAAGACTCAAGACATTGATCTTACTCTATCCCTATTTCTATGACTTTCCTTCAAAGGGCGTGGCTATTACGGTGCCGCAGAGTCTGATTATTCTCCGTGGCAACAAAAGTTCCTGCAAAATGATTCAGATGATCCATCTTCTGGAAATCTTTCACATTTGAGGATATTCAGGCCCTGAAGACGGCTGCCAACTTATTTTTGATCGCAGTGGTAGCGCCACCAACTGGTTAAAACAAATACAAATTATTTTCGTTGATGTTTTTCTCCGGGCAGGTTAACAAAATCTACCTTATATTTGCTCGGATGAGTGTTTAGGCCTTGAGCATTTCACAATACGAAAGTCTTTCGCCTTCTTCAGAGTGTCACATGATGGTGTCTTGTGACCCGTCTTTATCAGCTGATGTTCCATGAGGGCGTGACTTACCTGTCACAAGAATGAAGGCAAGTCACGCCCCCCGCTGTCCGTTCACTCCGCCAAGATGCTGGTCCAGGTGGTAGAGAGGATGAAGGCTCCCTTGTCTCTGTTCATGGTTTTTATGCCTCGCTTGCAGATCTCAATGGCCTCTCTGATCCAGCGCTGTTGTTTGTTCTCTTCGGTGCGGATGACCCTGCCCTTCTCCCGGTCCATGATGTGGTTTTCCCTTTTGCAGTGGTCAGTGATTGCTGATTTGTAATGTTCATGTTGTGCTTGTTCTTTTACTGCTCTGATTTTTTCATTTTTTTGACAGGTAAGTCACACCCTCATGGAACATCAGCTCAAGACACCATCATGCGACACTCTGAAGAAGGCGAAAGACTCGCCGAAACATGTCAGGTAAAAAATTAACCTAAAACATAATTGTCTGCTTTTAATGAATCAGTCAAATATCAATAATAAGAAGACAAAATGAACCTAATACAAATAAATGAATGCTTAATAACTCCCCTGCACATGCTCCTAAAAATCCAAACCTCCACCTGTAAATAAAACGTCCCGACCTGAAGACATCTTAATGTTATTATTTTGTTATACACACAGTGCCGCCAAGTGGAATCAAAAATTTGTTTTTATTTTAATTTTCACGTACTGCATGGTGCCCTTTTGACGAATCCGACTGAAAATTAGTCAGAAAAGACTTAAGACAATGATCTTACTCTCTGCCGAATTTTGTGACGTTTTGGCAAAAGGCGTGGCTATTAAGGTGCTGAAAAGTCCGATTGTACTCTGTGGCAACAAAAGCTCCGGCAACATGACTCAGATGATCCTATCTTCTCGAAGTTGTACACATTTGAGGATACTTCAGCCCTGAAGACATCTACCAACTTATTTTACATCGTAGTAGTAGCGCCACCAACTGGTAAAAGCTAATACAAGTTATTTTCTTGGATGTTTTTCTCCGTGCAACTCAACAAGGTCGCCCTCATATATGCTCGGATGACTGTTTCGGCCATGAGGATGTCACAATACGAAATTCGTGATTTTTCGTGAAAAGTTGTGGGAGTGGCATTGCACTGTTCAGCAATAAAACAAAGCTGATTATGAGGTTCTAAATATGAACGACAACTCGTAAAACTTTACACACACATCAGGCCGAGCAAATTTATCAATATTTTATACGTTAGTTGTGCAGCTTTTTTGAAATGGCTCGCCATGGCCCTCGAGAAATGTAAAAAAAAAACAGCTCTGGTTGAGTGTTTCACCTCGCTTTTTGTAAATTTTATGGAGTACAGTGAACCCTCGGTTATCGCGGTTAATGGGGACCGAGACCACCCGCGAAAACTGAAAATCCGCGAAGTAGCGGCGCACCTTCAAAAATGCTTAAAAAAAATATACAATATATATAATAAATATATAAATATATATATATATATATATATATATATATATATATATACGGGGAGAGAGAGAGTGAAATTCATGTTATAACAAAAAAACCAAATTATTATTAAAACGTATTATTTTTTTATTCCCCAGCCATTCTTTTTGTATTTATTTAATTACTCCGACTTTTACCTGCTGGTACGCCGTCCGGTGTGCCCTGTGAAATGAAAGGTGGCATTCTTTATTTATTTATTCATTTATTCATTCATAACTGACAGCCTCGCGCTCCGCTCGTGCCCGGGCAGAAGAGGTGCTCCAATTTGGCTTAACTGTGACACACGCCCGTCCTCCTCCCCCGGAGCTTCCATTCGGTTAAACTTAGGGGCCGCTTGGCACCGCCCGTGCCCGGGGAAGGTGCTCCTCTTCGGCTTACTGTGACGCGAGCATGCCCTCCTCCTCCGGAGCTTCCATTCGGTTAAACTTAGGGGCCGCTTGGAACCGCCCGTGCCCGGGGAAGGTGCTCCTCTTCGGCTTACTGTGACGCGAGCATGCCCTCCTCCTCCGGAGCTTCCATTCGGTTAAACTTAGGGGCCGCTTGGCACTGCCCGTGCCCGGGGAAGGTGCTCCTCTACGGCTTAACTGCCACGCACGCTGGCCGGAGCTCTGGTACGGTCCGAACCGCGCGAAACGTCGCCACCGATCGTGTCCGGGTGAACGTGCTCTTCTTCGTCCACTCTCCTCTTCGCCCACGCTCTTCTTCGGCGCACGCCGGCCGTCTAACCGCTCCAGCGCCCCGTCGTGCCGCTCGGCGAAACTACAATGCCCCCGAATATTTTTTAGACCCGCGAAGCACTGAACCCGCGAAAGGTGAACCGCGAAGTAGCGAGGGTTCACTGTATGTATAAGACCAAGACCTACAAAAAAGTCTCTTGGAGCAATGAGCTAGGTTTTACAGGAAGTCGGCCATTTTGAATTTACTGAAAAGGGGGCGGGTCACCACAATGGACTTTGTGTAGAAATTATTATTGGGGCCCGAGCAGCGACCGCGGCGAGGTCCCTATTGTTTTTGTAGAAGATATTATTACTTTTATTATTATTATTATTATTATTATTAGGGTCTGAGCAGCGACCGCTGCGAAGTCCCTATTGTTTTTGTAGAAATTATTATTATTATTATTTTTCCGATTGTTCGATCGCATTTTTGACCCCCGAAACATGCACAAAAACTCACCAAACTTGGCAGTCTCATCGGGCATGGCGAAAAATTTGATATTTTAACGTCTAATATGAACAGGAAGTGAGTTATGAATTTTTGAAAGTCCGACTTTTGCCCTTTTTTGCATGTTTACAGGGGTCATTCTTTTGCACCCTGATCCTAAAGGCTTCATCTGATTGCCTTAAAATTCTGTCTGTAGCATCTGAAGACCTGGCACAAACACTGGGGCTAAAATTTTTTGTTTCCGAAATACTATATGACGGGGGCGGGGCATCAAAGTTTTCACTTAAGATTTCCTTCGCCGCAATGGACAAAATGCTTAATAACTCTCCTGCACATGCTGCTAAAAATCCAAAACTTCACATGTACATAAAGAGTCTGTACCTGAAGACATCTATATGTTTATATTCAGTTATACACCTTGCGCCAATCAATATCATTTTTTACATTTTGACGTACTGCACGGTGCCCTTTTAACGAATCTGATTGAAAATTGGCTAGAAAAGACTCAAGACATTGATCTTACTCTATCCCTATTTTTGTGACTTTCCTTCGAAGGGCGTGGCTATTACGGTGCCGCAGAGTCTGATTATTCTCCGTGGCAACAAAAGTTCCTGCAAAATGATTCAGATGATCCATCTTCTCGAAATTTTTCACATTTGAGGATATTCAGGCCCTGAAGACGGCTGCCAACTTATTTTTGATCGCAGTGGTAGCGCCACCAACTGGTTAAAACAAATACAAATCATTTTCGTTGATTTTTTTCTCCGGGCAGGTTAACAAAATCTACCTTACATTTGCTCGGATGAGTGTTTAGGCCTTGAGGATGTCACAATACGAAAGTCTTTCGCCTTCTTCAGAGTGTCACATGATGGTGTCTTGTGGCCCGTCTTTATCAGCTGATGTTCCATGAGGGCGTGACTTACCTGTCACAAGAATGAAGGCAAGTCACGCCCCCCGCTGTCCGTTCACTCCGCCAAAATGCTGCTCCAGGTGGTAGAGAGGATGAAGGCTCCCTTGTCTCTGTTCATGGTTTTTATGCCTCGCTTGCAGATCTCAATGGCCTCTCTGATCCAGCGCTGTTGTTTGTTCTCTTCGGTGCGGATGACCCTGCCCTTCTCCCGGTCCATGATGTGGTTTTCCCTTTTGCAGTGGTCAGTGATTGCTGATTTGTAATGTTCATGTTGTGCTTGTTCTTTTACTGCTCTGATTTTTCATTTTTTTGACAGGTAAGTCACACCCTCATGGAACATCAGCTGATAAAGACGGGTCTCAAGACACCATCATGCGACACTCTGAAGAAGGCGAAAGACTCGCCGAAACATGTCAGGTAAAAAATTAACCTAAAACATAATTGTCTGCTTTTAATGAATCAGTCAAATATCAATAATAAGAAGACAAAATGAACCTAATACAAATAAATGAATGCTTAATAACTCCCCTGCACATGCTCCTAAAAATCCAAACCTTCACCTGTAAATAAAACGTCCCGACCTGAAGACATCTTAATGTTATTATTTTGTTATACACACAGTGCCGCCAAGTGGAATCAAAAATTTGTTTTTATTTTAATTTTCACGTACTGCACGGTGCCCTTTTGACGAATCCGACTGAAAATTAGTCAGAAAAGACTCAAGACAATGACCTTACTCTCTGCCGAATTTTGTGACGTTTTGGCAAAAGGCGTGGCTATTAAGGTGCTGAAAAGTCCGATTGTACTCTGTGGCAACAAAAGCTCCGGCAACATGACTCAGATCATCCTATCTTCTCGAAGTTGTACACATTTGAGGATACTTCAGCCCTGAAGACATCTACCAACTTATTTTATATCGTAGTAGTAGCGCCACCAACTGGTAAAAGCTAATACAAGTTATTTTCTTGGATGTTTTTCTCCGTGCAACTCAACAAGGTCGCCCTCATATATGCTCGGATGACTGTTTCGGCCATGAGGATGTCACAATACGAAATTCGTGATTTTTCGTGAAAAGTTGTGGGAGTGGCATTGCACTGTTCGGCAATAAAACAAAGCTGATTATGAGGTTCTAAATATGAACGACAACTCGTAAAACTTTACACACACATCAGGCCGAGCAAATTTATCAATATTTTATACGTTAGTTGTGCAGCTTTTTTGAAATGGCTCGCCATGGCCCTCGAGAAATGTTAAAAAAAAGCAGCTCTGGTTGAGTGTTTCACCTCGCTTTTTGTAAATTTTATGGAGTACAGTGAACCCTCGGTTATCGCGGTTAATGGGGACCGAGACCACCCGCGAAAACTGAAAATCCGCGAAGTAGCGGCGCACCTTCAAAAATGCTTAAAAAAAATATACAATATATATAATAAATATATATATATATATATATATATATATATATATATATATATACGGGGAGAGAGAGAGTGAAATTCATGTTATAACAAAAAAACCAAATTATTATTAAAACGTATTATTTTTTTATTCCCCAGCCATTCTTTTTGTATTTATTTAATTACTCCGACTTTTACCTGCTGGTACGCCGTCCGGTGTGCCCTGTGAAATGAAAGGTGGCATTCTTTATTTATTTATTCATTTATTCATTCATAACTGACAGCCTCGCGCTCCGCTCGTGCCCGGGCAGAAGAGGTGCTCCAATTTGGCTTAACTGTGACACACGCCCGTCCTCCTCCGTCCGGAGCTTCCATTCGGTTAAACTTAGGGGCCGCTTGGCACCGCCCATGCCCGGGGAAGGTGCTCCTCTTCGGCTTACTGTGACGCGAGCATGCCCTCTTCCTCCGGAGCTTCCATTCGGTTAAACTTAGGGGCCGCTTGGAACCGCCCGTGCCCGGGGAAGGTGCTCCTCTTCGGCTTACTGTGACGCGAGCATGCCCTCCTCCTCCGGAGCTTCCATTCGGTTAAACTTAGGGGCCGCTTGGCACCGCCCGTGCCCGGGGAAGGTGCTCCTCTACGGCTTAACTGCCACGCACGCTGGCCGGAGCTCTGGTACGGTCCGAACCGCGCGAAACGTCGCCACAGATCGTGTCCGGGGGAACGTGCTCTTCTTCGTCCACTCTCCTCTTCGCCCGCGCTCTTCTTCGGCGCACGCCGGCCGTCTAACCGCTCCAGCGCCCCGTCGTGCCGCTCGGCGAAACTACAATGCCCCCGAATATTTTTTAGACCCGCGAAGCACTGAACCTGCGAAAGGTGAACCGCGAAGTAGCGAGGGTTCACTGTATGTATAAGACCAAGACCTACAAAAAAGTCTCTTGGAGCAATGAGCTAGGTTTTACAGGAAGTCGGCCATTTTGAATTTACTTAAAAGGGGGCGGGTCACCACAATGGACTTTGTGTAGAAATTATTATTGGGGCCCGAGCAGCGACCGCGGCGAGGTCCCTATTGTTTTTGTAGAAAATATTATTACTTTTATTATTATTATTATTATTATTATTAGGGCCTGAGCAGCGACCGCTGTGAAGTCCCTATTGTTTTTGTAGAAATTATTATTATTATTTTTCCGATTGTTCGATCGCATTTTTGACCCCCGAAACATGCACAAAAACTCACCAAACCTGGCAGTCTCATCGGGCATGGCGAAAAATTTGATATTTTAACGTCTAATATGAACAGGAAGTGAGTTATGAATTTTTGAAAGTCCGACTTTTGCCCTTTTTTGCATGTTTACAGGGGTCATTCTTTTGCACCCTGATCCTAAAGGCTTCATCTGATTGCCTTAAAATTCTGTCTGTAGCATCTGAAGACCTGGGACAAACACTGGGGCTAAAATTTTTTGTTTCCGAAATACTATATGACGGGGGCGGGGCATCAAAGTTTTCACTTAAGATTTCCTTCGCCGCAATGGACAAAATGCTTAATAACTCTCCTGCACATGCTGCTAAAAATCCAAAACTTCACATGTACATAAAGAGTCTGTACCTGAAGACATCTATATGTTTATATTCAGTTATACACCTTGCGCCAATCAATATCATTTTTTACATTTTGACGTACTGCACGGTGCCCTTGTAACGAATCTGATTGAAAATTGGCTAGAAAAGACTCAAGACATTGATCTTACTCTATCCCTATTTTTGTGACTTTCCTTCGAAGGGCGTGGCTATTACGGTGCCGCAGAGTCTGATTATTCTCCGTGGCAACAAAAGTTCCTGCAAAATGATTCAGATGATCCATCTTCTCGAAATTTTTCACATTTGAGGATATTCAGGCCCTGAAGACGGCTGCCAACTTATTTTTGATCGCAGTGGTAGCGCCACCAACTGGTTAAAACAAATATAAATTATTTTCGTTGATGTTTTTCTCCGGGCATGTTAACAAAATCTACCTTATATTTGCTCGGATGAGTGTTTAGGCCTTGAGCATGTCACAATACGAAAGTCTTTCGCCTTCTTCAGAGTGTCACATGATGGTGTCTTGTGACCCGCCTTTATCAGCTGATGTTCCATGAGGGCGTGACTTACCTGTCACAAGAATGAAGGCAAGTCACGCCCCCCGCTGTCCGTTCACTCCGCCAAGATGCTGGTCCAGGTGGTAGAGAGGATGAAGGCTCCCTTGTCTCTGTTCATGGTTTTTATGCCTCGCTTGCAGATCTCAATGGCCTCTCTGATCCAGCGCTGTTGTTTGTTCTCTTCTGTGCGGATGACCCTGCCCTTCTCCCGGTCCATGATGTGGTTTTCCCTTTTGCAGTGGTCAGTGATTGCTGATTTGTAATGTTCATGTTGTGCTTGTTCTTTTACTGCTCTGATTTTTCATTTTTTTGACAGGTAAGTCACACCCTCATGGAACATCAGCTGATAAAGACGGGTCTCAAGACACCATCATGCGACACTCTGAAGAAGGCGAAAGACTCGCCGAAACATGTCAGGTAAAAAATTAACCTAAAACATAATTGTCTGCTTTTAATGAATCAGTCAAATATCAATAATAAGAAGACAAAATGAACCTAATACAAATAAATGAATGCTTAATAACTCCCCTGCACATGCTCCTAAAAATCCAAACCTTCACCTGTAAATAAAACGTCCCGACCTGAAGACATCTTAATGTTATTATTTTGTTATACACACAGTGCCGCCAAGTGGAATCAAAAATTTGTTTTTATTTTAATTTTCACGTACTGCACGGTGCCCTTTTGACGAATCCGACTGAAAATTAGTCAGAAAAGACTCAAGACAATGATCTTACTCTCTGCCGAATTTTGTGACGTTTTGGCAAAAGGCGTGGCTATTAAGGTGCTGAAAAGTCCGATTGTACTCTGTGGCAACAAAAGCTCCGGCAACATGACTCAGATCATCCTATCTTCTCGAAGTTGTACACATTTGAGGATACTTCAGCCCTGAAGACATCTACCAACTTATTTTATATCGTAGTAGTAGCGCCACCAACTGGTAAAAGCTAATACAAGTTATTTTCTTGGATGTTTTTCTCCGTGCAACTCAACAAGGTCGCCCTCATATATGCTCGGATGACTGTTTCGGCCATGAGGATGTCACAATACGAAATTCGTGATTTTTCGTGAAAAGTTGTGGGAGTGGCATTGCACTGTTCGGCAATAAAACAAAGCTGATTATGAGGTTCTAAATATGAACGACAACTCGTAAAACTTTACACACACATCAGGCCGAGCAAATTTATCAATATTTTATACGTTAGTTGTGCAGCTTTTTTGAAATGGCTCGCCATGGCCCTCGAGAAATGTTAAAAAAAAGCAGCTCTGGTTGAGTGTTTCACCTCGCTTTTTGTAAATTTTATGGAGTACAGTGAACCCTCGGTTATCGCGGTTAATGGGGACCGAGACCACCCGCGAAAACTGAAAATCCGCGAAGTAGCGGCGCACCTTCAAAAATGCTTAAAAAAAATATACAATATATATAATAAATATATATATATATATATATATATATATATATATATATATACGGGGAGAGAGAGAGTGAAATTCATGTTATAACAAAAAAACCAAATTATTATTAAAACGTATTATTTTTTTATTCCCCAGCCATTCTTTTTGTATTTATTTAATTACTCCGACTTTTACCAGCTGGTACGCCGTCCGGTGTGCCCTGTGAAATGAAAGGTGGCATTCTTTATTTATTTATTCATTTATTCATTCATAACTGACAGCCTCGCGCTCCGCTCGTGCCCGGGCAGAAGAGGTGCTCCAATTTGGCTTAACTGTGACACACGCCCGTCCTCCTCCGTCCGGAGCTTCCATTCGGTTAAACTTAGGGGCCGCTTGGCACCGCCCATGCCCGGGGAAGGTGCTCCTCTTCGGCTTACTGTGACGCGAGCATGCCCTCCTCCTCCGGAGCTTCCATTCGGTTAAACTTAGGGGCCGCTTGGAACCGCCCGTGCCCGGGGAAGGTGCTCCTCTTCGGCTTACTGTGACGCGAGCATGCCCTCCTCCTCCGGAGCTTCCATTCGGTTAAACTTAGGGGCCGCTTGGCACCGCCCGTGCCCGGGGAAGGTGCTCCTCTACGGCTTAACTGCCACGCACGCTGGCCGGAGCTCTGGTACGGTCCGAACCGCGCGAAACGTCGCCACAGATCGTGTCCGGGGGAACGTGCTCTTCTTCGTCCACTCTCCTCTTCGCCCGCGCTCTTCTTCGGCGCACGCCGGCCGTCTAACCGCTCCAGCGCCCCGTCGTGCCGCTCGGCGAAACTACAATGCCCCCGAATATTTTTTAGACCCGCGAAGCACTGAACCTGCGAAAGGTGAACCGCGAAGTAGCGAGGGTTCACTGTATGTATAAGACCAAGACCTACAAAAAAGTCTCTTGGAGCAATGAGCTAGGTTTTACAGGAAGTCGGCCATTTTGAATTTACTTAAAAGGGGGCGGGTCACCACAATGGACTTTGTGTAGAAATTATTATTGGGGCCCGAGCAGCGACCGCGGCGAGGTCCCTATTGTTTTTGTAGAAAATATTATTACTTTTATTATTATTATTATTATTATTATTAGGGCCTGAGCAGCGACCGCTGTGAAGTCCCTATTGTTTTTGTAGAAATTATTATTATTATTTTTCCGATTGTTCGATCGCATTTTTGACCCCCGAAACATGCACAAAAACTCACCAAACCTGGCAGTCTCATCGGGCATGGCGAAAAATTTGATATTTTAACGTCTAATATGAACAGGAAGTGAGTTATGAATTTTTGAAAGTCCGACTTTTGCCCTTTTTTGCATGTTTACAGGGGTCATTCTTTTGCACCCTGATCCTAAAGGCTTCATCTGATTGCCTTAAAATTCTGTCTGTAGCATCTGAAGACCTGGGACAAACACTGGGGCTAAAATTTTTTGTTTCCGAAATACTATATGACGGGGGCGGGGCATCAAAGTTTTCACTTAAGATTTCCTTCGCCGCAATGGACAAAATGCTTAATAACTCTCCTGCACATGCTGCTAAAAATCCAAAACTTCACATGTACATAAAGAGTCTGTACCTGAAGACATCTATATGTTTATATTCAGTTATACACCTTGCGCCAATCAATATCATTTTTTACATTTTGACGTACTGCACGGTGCCCTTGTAACGAATCTGATTGAAAATTGGCTAGAAAAGACTCAAGACATTGATCTTACTCTATCCCTATTTTTGTGACTTTCCTTCGAAGGGCGTGGCTATTACGGTGCCGCAGAGTCTGATTATTCTCCGTGGCAACAAAAGTTCCTGCAAAATGATTCAGATGATCCATCTTCTCGAAATTTTTCACATTTGAGGATATTCAGGCCCTGAAGACGGCTGCCAACTTATTTTTGATCGCAGTGGTAGCGCCACCAACTGGTTAAAACAAATATAAATTATTTTCGTTGATGTTTTTCTCCGGGCATGTTAACAAAATCTACCTTATATTTGCTCGGATGAGTGTTTAGGCCTTGAGCATGTCACAATACGAAAGTCTTTCGCCTTCTTCAGAGTGTCACATGATGGTGTCTTGTGACCCGCCTTTATCAGCTGATGTTCCATGAGGGCGTGACTTACCTGTCACAAGAATGAAGGCAAGTCACGCCCCCCGCTGTCCGTTCACTCCGCCAAGATGCTGGTCCAGGTGGTAGAGAGGATGAAGGCTCCCTTGTCTCTGTTCATGGTTTTTATGCCTCGCTTGCAGATCTCAATGGCCTCTCTGATCCAGCGCTGTTGTTTGTTCTCTTCTGTGCGGATGACCCTGCCCTTCTCCCGGTCCATGATGTGGTTTTCCCTTTTGCAGTGGTCAGTGATTGCTGATTTGTAATGTTCATGTTGTGCTTGTTCTTTTACTGCTCTGATTTTTCATTTTTTTGACAGGTAAGTCACACCCTCATGGAACATCAGCTGATAAAGACGGGTCTCAAGACACCATCATGCGACACTCTGAAGAAGGCGAAAGACTCGCCGAAACATGTCAGGTAAAAAATTAACCTAAAACATAATTGTCTGCTTTTAATGAATCAGTCAAATATCAATAATAAGAAGACAAAATGAACCTAATACAAATAAATGAATGCTTAATAACTCCCCTGCACATGCTCCTAAAAATCCAAACCTTCACCTGTAAATAAAACGTCCCGACCTGAAGACATCTTAATGTTATTATTTTGTTATACACACAGTGCCGCCAAGTGGAATCAAAAATTTGTTTTTATTTTAATTTTCACGTACTGCACGGTGCCCTTTTGACGAATCCGACTGAAAATTAGTCAGAAAAGACTCAAGACAATGATCTTACTCTCTGCCGAATTTTGTGACGTTTTGGCAAAAGGCGTGGCTATTAAGGTGCTGAAAAGTCCGATTGTACTCTGTGGCAACAAAAGCTCCGGCAACATGACTCAGATCATCCTATCTTCTCGAAGTTGTACACATTTGAGGATACTTCAGCCCTGAAGACATCTACCAACTTATTTTATATCGTAGTAGTAGCGCCACCAACTGGTAAAAGCTAATACAAGTTATTTTCTTGGATGTTTTTCTCCGTGCAACTCAACAAGGTCGCCCTCATATATGCTCGGATGACTGTTTCGGCCATGAGGATGTCACAATACGAAATTCGTGATTTTTCGTGAAAAGTTGTGGGAGTGGCATTGCACTGTTCGGCAATAAAACAAAGCTGATTATGAGGTTCTAAATATGAACGACAACTCGTAAAACTTTACACACACATCAGGCCGAGCAAATTTATCAATATTTTATACGTTAGTTGTGCAGCTTTTTTGAAATGGCTCGCCATGGCCCTCGAGAAATGTTAAAAAAAAGCAGCTCTGGTTGAGTGTTTCACCTCGCTTTTTGTAAATTTTATGGAGTACAGTGAACCCTCGGTTATCGCGGTTAATGGGGACCGAGACCACCCGCGAAAACTGAAAATCCGCGAAGTAGCGGCGCACCTTCAAAAATGCTTAAAAAAAATATACAATATATATAATAAATATATATATATATATATATATATATATATATATATATATACGGGGAGAGAGAGAGTGAAATTCATGTTATAACAAAAAAACCAAATTATTATTAAAACGTATTATTTTTTTATTCCCCAGCCATTCTTTTTGTATTTATTTTATTACTCCGACTTTTACCTGCTGGTACGCCGTCCGGTGTGCCCTGTGAAATGAAAGGTGGCATTCTTTATTTATTTATTCATTTATTCATTCATAACTGACAGCCTCGCGCTCCGCTCGTGCCCGGGCAGAAGAGGTGCTCCAATTTGGCTTAACTGTGACACACGCCCGTCCTCCTCCGTCCGGAGCTTCCATTCGGTTAAACTTAGGGGCCGCTTGGCACCGCCCGTGCCCGGGGAAGGTGCTCCTCTTCGGCTTACTGTGACGCGAGCATGCCCTCCTCCTCCGGAGCTTCCATTCGGTTAAACTTAGGGGCCGCTTGGAACCGCCCGTGCCCGGGGAAGGTGCTCCTCTTCGGCTTACTGTGACGCGAGCATGCCCTCCTCCTCCGGAGCTTCCATTCGGTTAAACTTAGGGGCCGCTTGGCACCGCCCGTGCCCGGGGAAGGTGCTCCTCTACGGCTTAACTGCCACGCACGCTGGCCGGAGCTCTGGTACGGTCCGAACCGCGCGAAACGTCGCCACCGATCGTGTCCGGGGGAACGTGCTCTTCTTCGTCCACTCTCCTCTTCGCCCACGCTCTTCTTCGGCGCACGCCGGCCGTCTAACCGCTCCAGCGCCCCGTCGTGCCGCTCGGCGAAACTACAATGCCCCCGAATATTTTTTAGACCCGCGAAGCACTGAACCTGCGAAAGGTGAACCGCGAAGTAGCGAGGGTTCACTGTATGTATAAGACCAAGACCTACAAAAAAGTCTCTTGGAGCAATGAGCTAGGTTTTACAGGAAGTCGGCCATTTTGAATTTACTTAAAAGGGGGCGGGTCACCACAATGGACTTTGTGTAGAAATTATTATTGGGGCCCGAGCAGCGACCGCGGCGAGGTCCCTATTGTTTTTGTAGAAAATATTATTACTTTTATTATTATTATTATTATTATTATTAGGGCCTGAGCAGCGACCGCTGCGAAGTCCCTATTGTTTTTGTAGAAATTATTATTATTATTTTTCCGATTGTTCGATCGCATTTTTGACCCCCGAAACATGCACAAAAACTCACCAAACCTGGCAGTCTCATCGGGCATGGCGAAAAATTTGATATTTTAACGTCTAATATGAACAGGAAGTGAGTTATGAATTTTTGAAAGTCCGACTTTTGCCCTTTTTTGCATGTTTACAGGGGTCATTCTTTTGCACCCTGATCCTAAAGGCTTCATCTGATTGCCTTAAAATTCTGTCTGTAGCATCTGAAGACCTGGGACAAACACTGGGGCTAAAAATTTTTGTTTCCGAAATACTATATGACGGGGGCGGGGCATCAAAGTTTTCACTTAAGATTTCCTTCGCCGCAATGGACAAAATGCTTAATAACTCTCCTGCACATGCTGCTAAAAATCCAAAACTTCACATGTACATAAAGAGTCTGTACCTGAAGACATCTATATGTTTATGTTCAGTTATACACCTTGCGCCAATCAATATCATTTTTTACATTTTGACGTACTGCACGGTGCCCTTTTAACGAATCTGATTGAAAATTGGCTAGAAAAGACTCAAGACATTGATCTTACTCTATCCCTATTTTTGTGACTTTCCTTCGAAGGGCGTGGCTATTACGGTGCCGCAGAGTCTGATTATTCTCCGTGGCAACAAAAGTTCCTGCAAAATGATTCAGATGATCCATCTTCTCGAAATTTTTCACATTTGAGGATATTCAGGCCCTGAAGACGGCTGCCAACTTATTTTTGATCGCAGTAGTAGCGCCACCAACTGGTTAAAACAAATATAAATTATTTTCGTTGATGTTTTTCTCCGGGCATGTTAACAAAATCTACCTTATATTTGCTCGGATGAGTGTTTAGGCCTTGAGCATGTCACAATACGAAAGTCTTTCGCCTTCTTCAGAGTGTCACATGATGGTGTCTTGTGACCCGCCTTTATCAGCTGATGTTCCATGAGGGCGTGACTTACCTGTCACAAGAATGAAGGCAAGTCACGCCCCCCGCTGTCCGTTCACTCCGCCAAGATGCTGGTCCAGGTGGTAGAGAGGATGAAGGCTCCCTTGTCTCTGTTCATGGTTTTTATGCCTTGCTTGCAGATCTCAATGGCCTCTCTGATCCAGCGCTTTTGTCTGTTCTCTTCTGTGCGGATGACCCTGCCCTTCTCCCGGTCCATGATGTGGTTTTCCCTTTTGCAGTGGTCAGTGATTGCTGATTTGTAATGTTCATGTTGTGCTTGTTCTTTTACTGCTCTGATTTTTCATTTTTTTGACAGGTAAGTCACACCCTCATGGAACATCAGCTGATAAAGACGGGTCTCAAGACACCATCATGCGACACTCTGAAGAAGGCGAAAGACTCGCCGAAACATGTCAGGTAAAAAATTAACCTAAAACATAATTGTCTGCTTTTAATGAATCAGTCAAATATCAATAATAAGAAGACAAAATGAACCTAATACAAATAAATGAATGCTTAATAACTCCCCTGCACATGCTCCTAAAAATCCAAACCTTCACCTGTAAATAAAACGTCCCGACCTGAAGACATCTTAATGTTATTATTTTGTTATACACACAGTGCCGCCAAGTGGAATCAAAAATTTGTTTTTATTTTAATTTTCACGTACTGCACGGTGCCCTTTTGACGAATCCGACTGAAAATTAGTCAGAAAAGACTCAAGACAATGATCTTACTCTCTGCCGAATTTTGTGACGTTTTGGCAAAAGGCGTGGCTATTAAGGTGCTGAAAAGTCCGATTGTACTCTGTGGCAACAAAAGCTCCGGCAACATGACTCAGATCATCCTATCTTCTCGAAGTTGTACACATTTGAGGATACTTCAGCCCTGAAGACATCTACCAACTTATTTTATATCGTAGTAGTAGCGCCACCAACTGGTAAAAGCTAATACAAGTTATTTTCTTGGATGTTTTTCTCCGTGCAACTCAACAAGGTCGCCCTCATATATGCTCGGATGACTGTTTCGGCCATGAGGATGTCACAATACGAAATTCGTGATTTTTCGTGAAAAGTTGTGGGAGTGGCATTGCACTGTTCGGCAATTAAACAAAGCTGATTATGAGGTTCTAAATATGAACGACAACTCGTAAAACTTTACACACACATCAGGCCGAGCAAATTTATCAATATTTTATACGTTAGTTGTGCAGCTTTTTTGAAATGGCTCGCCATGGCCCTCGAGAAATGTTAAAAAAAAGCAGCTCTGGTTGAGTGTTTCACCTCGCTTATTGTAAATTTTATGGAGTACAGTGAACCCTCGGTTATCGCGGTTAATGGGGACCGAGACCACCCGCGAAAACTGAAAATCCGCGAAGTAGCGGCGCACCTTCAAAAATGCTTAAAAAAAATATACAATATATATAATAAATATATATATATATATATATATATATATATATATATATATATATATATATATATATATATACGGGGAGAGAGAGAGTGAAATTCATGTTATAACAAAAAAACCAAATTATTATTAAAACGTATTATTTTTTTATTCCCCAGCCATTCTTTTTGTATTTATTTAATTACTCCGACTTTTACCTGCTGGTACGCCGTCCGGTGTGCCCTGTGAAATGAAAGGTGGCATTCTTTATTTATTTATTCATTTATTCATTCATAACTGACAGCCTCGCGCTCCGCTCGTGCCCGGGCAGAAGAGGTGCTCCAATTTGGCTTAACTGTGACACACGCCCGTCCTCCTCCGTCCGGAGCTTCCATTCGGTTAAACTTAGGGGCCGCTTGGCACCGCCCGTGCCCGGGGAAGGTGCTCCTCTTCGGCTTACTGTGACGCGAGCATGCCCTCCTCCTCCGGAGCTTCCATTCGGTTAAACTTAGGGGCCGCTTGGAACCGCCCGTGCCCGGGGAAGGTGCTCCTCTTCGGCTTACTGTGACGCGAGCATGCCCTCCTCCTCCGGAGCTTCCATTCGGTTAAACTTAGGGGCCGCTTGGCACCGCCCGTGCCCGGGGAAGGTGCTCCTCTACGGCTTAACTGCCACGCACGCTGGCCGGAGCTCTGGTACGGTCCGAACCGCGCGAAACGTCGCCACCGATCGTGTCCGGGGGAACGTGCTCTTCTTCGTCCACTCTCCTCTTCGCCCACGCTCTTCTTCGGCGCACGCCGGCCGTCTAACCGCTCCAGCGCCCCGTCGTGCCGCTCGGCGAAACTACAATGCCCCCGAATATTTTTTAGACCCGCGAAGCACTGAACCTGCGAAAGGTGAACCGCGAAGTAGCGAGGGTTCACTGTATGTATAAGACCAAGACCTACAAAAAAGTCTCTTGGAGCAATGAGCTAGGTTTTACAGGAAGTCGGCCATTTTGAATTTACTTAAAAGGGGGCGGGTCACCACAATGGACTTTGTGTAGAAATTATTATTGGGGCCCGAGCAGCGACCGCGGCGAGGTCCCTATTGTTTTTGTAGAAAATATTATTACTTTTATTATTATTATTATTATTATTATTAGGGCCTGAGCAGCGACCGCTGCGAAGTCCCTATTGTTTTTGTAGAAATTATTATTATTATTTTTCCGATTGTTCGATCGCATTTTTGACCCCCGAAACATGCACAAAAACTCACCAAACCTGGCAGTCTCATCGGGCATGGCGAAAAATTTGATATTTTAACGTCTAATATGAACAGGAAGTGAGTTATGAATTTTTGAAAGTCCGACTTTTGCCCTTTTTTGCATGTTTACAGGGGTCATTCTTTTGCACCCTGATCCTAAAGGCTTCATCTGATTGCCTTAAAATTCTGTCTGTAGCATCTGAAGACCTGGGATAAACACTGGGGCTAAAAATTTTTGTTTCCGAAATACTATATGACGGGGGCGGGGCATCAAAGTTTTCACTTAAGATTTCCTTCGCCGCAATGGACAAAATGCTTAATAACTCTCCTGCACATGCTGCTAAAAATCCAAAACTTCACATGTACATAAAGAGTCTGTACCTGAAGACATCTATATGTTTATGTTCAGTTATACACCTTGCGCCAATCAATATCATTTTTTACATTTTGACGTACTGCACGGTGCCCTTTTAACGAATCTGATTGAAAATTGGCTAGAAAAGACTCAAGACATTGATCTTACTCTATCCCTATTTTTGTGACTTTCCTTCGAAGGGCGTGGCTATTACGGTGCCGCAGAGTCTGATTATTCTCCGTGGCAACAAAAGTTCAAAATGATTCAGATGATCCATCTTCTGGAAATCTTTCACATTTGAGGATATTCAGGCCCTGAAGACGGCTGCCAACTTATTTTTGATCGCAGTGGTAGCGCCACCAACTGGTTAAAACAAATACAAATTATTTTCGTTGATGTTTTTCTCCGGGCAGGTTAACAAAATCTACCTTATATTTGCTCGGATGAGTGTTTAGGCCTTGAGCATGTCACAATACGAAAGTCTTTCGCCTTCTTCAGAGTGTCACATGATGGTGTCTTGTGACCCGCCTTTATCAGCTGATGTTCCATGAGGGCGTGACTTACCTGTCACAAGAATGAAGGCAAGTCACGCCCCCCGCTGTCCGTTCACTCCGCCAAGATGCTGGTCCAGGTGGTAGAGAGGATGAAGGCTCCCTTGTCTCTGTTCATGGTTTTTATGCCTCGCTTGCAGATCTCAATGGCCTCTCTGATCCAGCGCTGTTGTTTGTTCTCTTCGGTGCGGATGACCCTGCCCTTCTCCCGGTCCATGATGTGGTTTTCCCTTTTGCAGTGGTCAGTGATTGCTGATTTGTAATGTTCATGTTGTGCTTGTTCTTTTACTGCTCTGATTTTTCATTTTTTTGACAGGTAAGTCACACCCTCATGGAACATCAGCTGATAAAGACGGGTCTCAAGACACCATCATGCGACACTCTGAAGAAGGCGAAAGACTCGCCGAAACATGTCAGGTAAAAAATTAACCTAAAACATAATTGTCTGCTTTTAATGAATCAGTCAAATATCAATAATAAGAAGACAAAATGAACCTAATACAAATAAATGAATGCTTAATAACTCCCCTGCACATGCTCCTAAAAATCCAAACCTTCACCTGTAAATAAAACGTCCCGACCTGAAGACATCTTAATGTTATTATTTTGTTATACACACAGTGCCGCCAAGTGGAATCAAAAATTTGTTTTTATTTTAATTTTCACGTACTGCACGGTGCCCTTTTGACGAATCCGACTGAAAATTAGTCAGAAAAGACTCAAGACAATGATCTTACTCTCTGCCGAATTTTGTGACGTTTTGGCAAAAGGCGTGGCTATTAAGGTGCTGAAAAGTCCGATTGTACTCTGTGGCAACAAAAGCTCCGGCAACATGACTCAGATCATCCTATCTTCTCGAAGTTGTACACATTTGAGGATACTTCAGCCCTGAAGACATCTACCAACTTATTTTATATCGTAGTAGTAGCGCCACCAACTGGTAAAAGCTAATACAAGTTATTTTCTTGGATGTTTTTCTCCGTGCAACTCAACAAGGTCGCCCTCATATATGCTCGGATGACTGTTTCGGCCATGAGGATGTCACAATACGAAATTCGTGATTTTTCGTGAAAAGTTGTGGGAGTGGCATTGCACTGTTCGGCAATAAAACAAAGCTGATTATGAGGTTCTAAATATGAACGACAACTCGTAAAACTTTACACACACATCAGGCCGAGCAAATTTATCAATATTTTATACGTTAGTTGTGCAGCTTTTTTGAAATGGCTCGCCATGGCCCTCGAGAAATGTTAAAAAAAAGCAGCTCTGGTTGAGTGTTTCACCTCGCTTTTTGTAAATTTTATGGAGTACAGTGAACCCTCGGTTATCGCGGTTAATGGGGACCGAGACCACCCGCGAAAACTGAAAATCCGCGAAGTAGCGGCGCACCTTCAAAAATGCTTAAAAAAAATATACAATATATATCATAAATATATAAATATATAAATATATATATATATATATATATATATATATATATATATATATATATATATATATATATATACGGGGAGAGAGAGAGTGAAATTCATGTTATAACAAAAAAACCAAATTATTATTAAAACGTATTATTTTTTTATTCCCCAGCCATTCTTTTTGTATTTATTTAATTACTCCGACTTTTACCTGCTGGTACGCCGTCCGGTGTGCCCTGTGAAATGAAAGGTGGCATTCTTTATTTATTTATTCATTTATTCATTCATAACTGACAGCCTCGCGCTTCGCTCGTGCCCGGGCAGAAGAGGTGCTCCAATTTGGCTTAACTGTGACACACGCCCGTCCTCCTCCGTCCGGAGCTTCCATTCGGTTAAACTTAGGGGCCGCTTGGCACCGCCCGTGCCCGGGGTAGGTGCTCCTCTTCGGCTTACTGTGACGCGAGCATGCCCTCCTCCTCCGGAGCTTCCATTCGGTTAAACTTAGGGGCCGCTTGGAACCGCCCGTGCCCGGGGAAGGTGCTCCTCTTCGGCTTACTGTGACGCGAGCATGCCCTCCTCCTCCGGAGCTTCCATTCGGTTAAACTTAGGGGCCGCTTGGCACCGCCCGTGCCCGGGGAAGGTGCTCCTCTACGGCTTAACTGCCACGCACGCTGGCCGGAGCTCTGGTACGGTCCGAACCGCGCGAAACGTCGCCACCGATCGTGTCCGGGGGAACGTGCTCTTCTTCGTCCACTCTCCTCTTCGCCCACGCTCTTCTTCGGCGCACGCCGGCCGTCTAACCGCTCCAGCGCCCCGTCGTGCCGCTCGGCGAAACTACAATGCCCCCGAATATTTTTTAGACCCGCGAAGCACTGAACCTGCGAAAGGTGAACCGCGAAGTAGCGAGGGTTCACTGTATGTATAAGACCAAGACCTACAAAAAAGTCTCTTGGAGCAATGAGCTAGGTTTTACAGGAAGTCGGCCATTTTGAATTTACTTAAAAGGGGGCGGGTCACCACAATGGACTTTGTGTAGAAATTATTATTGGGGCCCGAGCAGCGACCGCGGCGAGGTCCCTATTGTTTTTGGAGAAAATATTATTACTTTTATTATTATTATTATTATTATTATTATTAGGGCCTGAGCAGCGACCGCTGCGAAGTCCCTATTGTTTTTGTAGAAATTATTATTATTATTTTTCCGATTGTTCGATCGCATTTTTGACCCCCGAAACATGCACAAAAACTCACCAAACTTGGCAGTCTCATCGGGCATGGCGAAAAATTTGATATTTTAACGTCTAATATGAACAGGAAGTGAGTTATGAATTTTTGAAAGTCCGACTTTTGCCCTTTTTTGCATGTTTACAGGGGTCATTCTTTTGCACCCTGATCCTAAAGGCTTCATCTGATTGCCTTAAAATTCTGTCTGTAGCATCTGAAGACCTGGCACAAACACTGGGGCTAAAATGTTTTGTTTCCGAAATACTATATGACGGGGGCGGGGCATCAAAGTTTTCACTTAAGATTTCCTTCGCCGCAATGGACAAAATGCTTAATAACTCTCCTGCACATGCTGCTAAAAATCCAAAACTTCACATGTACATAAAGAGTCTGTACCTGAAGACATCTATATGTTTATATTCAGTTATACACCTTGCGCCAATCAATATCATTTTTTACATTTTGACGTACTGCACGGTGCCCTTTTAACGAATCTGATTGAAAATTGGCTAGAAAAGACTCAAGACATTGATCTTACTCTATCCCTATTTTTGTGACTTTCCTTCGAAGGGCGTGGCTATTACGGTGCCGCAGAGTCTGATTATTCTCCGTGGCAACAAAAGTTCCTGCAAAATGATTCAGATGATCCATCTTCTCGAAATTTTTCACATTTGAGGATATTCAGGCCCTGAAGACGGCTGCCAACTTATTTTTGATCGCAGTGGTAGCGCCACCAACTGGTTAAAACAAATACAAATTATTTTCGTTGATTTTTTTCTCCGGGCAGGTTAACAAAATCTACCTTACATTTGCTCGGATGAGTGTTTAGGCCTTGAGGATGTCACAATACGAAAGTCTTTCGCCTTCTTCAGAGTGTCACATGATGGTGTCTTGTGGCCCGTCTTTATCAGCTGATGTTCCATGAGGGCGTGACTTACCTGTCACAAGAATGAAGGCAAGTCACGCCCCCCGCTGTCCGTTCACTCCGCCAAAATGCTGCTCCAGGTGGTAGAGAGGATGAAGGCTCCCTTGTCTCTGTTCATGGTTTTTATGCCTCGCTTGCAGATCTCAATGGCCTCTCTGATCCAGCGCTGTTGTTTGTTCTCTTCGGTGCGGATGACCCTGCCCTTCTCCCGGTCCATGATGTGGTTTTCCCTTTTGCAGTGGTCAGTGATTGCTGATTTGTAATGTTCATGTTGTGCTTGTTCTTTTACTGCTCTGATTTTTCATTTTTTTGACAGGTAAGTCACACCCTCATGGAACATCAGCTGATAAAGACGGGTCTCAAGACACCATCATGCGACACTCTGAAGAAGGCGAAAGACTCGCCGAAACATGTCAGGTAAAAAATTAACCTAAAACATAATTGTCTGCTTTTAATGAATCAGTCAAATATCAATAATAAGAAGACAAAATGAACCTAATACAAATAAATGAATGCTTAATAACTCCCCTGCACATGCTCCTAAAAATCCAAACCTTCACCTGTAAATAAAACGTCCCGACCTGAAGACATCTTAATGTTATTATTTTGTTATACACACAGTGCCGCCAAGTGGAATCAAAAATTTGTTTTTATTTTAATTTTCACGTACTGCACGGTGCCCTTTCGACGAATCCGACTGAAAATTAGTCAGAAAAGACTCAAGACAATGATCTTACTCTCTGCCGAATTTTGTGACGTTTTGGCAAAAGGCGTGGCTATTACGGTGCTGAAAAGTCCGATTGTACTCTGTGGCAACAAAAGCTCCTGCAACATGACTCAGGTGATCCTATCTTCTCGAAGTTGCACACATTTGAGGATACTTAAGCCCTGAAGACATCTACCAACTTATTTTTCATCGTAGTAGTAGCGCCACCAACTGGTAAAAGCTAATACAAGTTATTTTCTTGGATGTTTTTCTCCGTGCAACTCAACAAGGTCGCCCTCATATATGCTCGGATGACTGTTTCGGCCATGAGGATGTCACAATACGAAATTCGTCCTTTTTCATGAAAAGTTGTGGGAGTGGCATTGCACTGTTCGGCAATAAAACAAAGCTGATTATGAGGTTCTAAATATGAACGACAACTCGTGAAACTTTACACACACATCAGGCCGAGCAAATTTATCAATATTTTATACGTTAGTTGTGCAGCTTTTTTGAAATGGCTCGCCATGGCCCTCGAGAAATGTTCAAAAAAGCAGCCCTGGTTGAGTGTTTCACCTCGTTTTTTGTAAATTTTATGGAGTACAGTGAACCCTCGGTTATCGCGGTTAATGGGGACCGAGACCACCCGCAAAAACTGAAAATCCGCGAAGTAGCGGCGCACCTTCAAAAATGCTTAAAAAAAATATACAATATATATAATAAATATATAAATATATATATATATATATATATATATATATATATATATATATATATATACGGGGGGAGAGAGAGAGACAGAGAGTGAAATTCATGTTATAACAAAAAAAACAAATTATTATTAAAACTTATTATTTTTTTATTCCCCAACCATTCTTTTTGTATTTATTTAATTACTCCGACTTTTACCTGCTGGTACGCCGTCCGGTGTGCCCTGTGAAATGAAAGGTGGCATTCTTTATTTATTCATTCATTTATTCATTCATAACTGACAGCCTCGCGCTCCGCTCGTGCCCGGGCAGAAGAGGTGCTCCAATTCGGCTTCACTGTGACACACGCCCGCCCTCCTCCCCCGGAGCTTCCATTCGGTTAAACTTAGGGGCCGCTTGGCACCGCCCGTGCCCGGGGAAGGTGCTCCTCTTCGGCTTACTGTGACGCGAGCATGCCCTCCTCCTGCGGAGCTTCCATTCGGTTAAACTTAGGGGCCGCTTGGAACCGCCCGTGCCCGGGGAAGGCTCCTCTTCGGCTTACTGTGACGCGAGCATGCCCTCCTCCTCCGGAGCTTCCATTCGGTTAAACTTAGGGGCCGCTTGGCACCGCCCGTGCCCGGGGAAGGTGCTCCTCTACGGCTTAACTGCCACGCACGCCGGCCGGAGCTCTGGTACGGTCCGAACCGCGCGAAACGTCGCCACCGATCGTGTCCGGGGGAACGTGCTCTCTTCGTCCACTCTCCTCTTCGCCCACGCTCTTCTTCGGCGCACGCCGGCCGTCTAACTGCTCCAGCGCCCCGTCGTGCCGCTCGGCGAAACTACAATGCCCCCGAATATTTTTTAGACCCGCGAAGCACTGAACCCGCGAAAGGTGAACCGCGAAGTAGCGAGGGTTCACTGTATGTATAAGACCAAGACCTACAAAAAAGTCTCTTGGAGCAATGAGCTAGGTTTTACAGGAAGTCGGCCATTTTGAATTTACTTAAAAGGGGGCGGGTCACCACAATGGACTTTGTGTAGAAATTATTATTGGGGCCCGAGCAGCGACCGCGGCGAGGTCCCTATTGTTTTTGTAGAAATTATTATTATTATTATTTTTCCGATTGTTCGATCGCATTTTTGACCCCCGAAACATGCACAAAAACTCACCAAACTTGGCAGTCTCATCGGGCATGGCGAAAAATTTGATATTTTAACGTCTAATATGAACAGGAAGTGAGTTATGAATTTTTGAAAGTCCGATTTTTGCCCTTTTTTGCATGTTTACAGGGGTCATTCTTTTGCACCCTGATCCTAAAGGCTTCATCTGATTGCCTTAAAATTCTGTCTGGAGCATCTTAAGACCTGGGACAAACACTGGGGCTAAAAATTTTTGTTTCCGAAATACTATATGACGGGGGCGGGGCTTCAAAGTTTTCACTTAAGATTTCCTTCGCCGCAATGGACAAAATGCTTAATAACTCTCCTGCACGTGCTGCTAAAAATCCAAAACTTCACATGTACATAAAGAGTCGGTACCTGAAGACATCTATATGTTTATATTCAGTTATACACCTTGCGCCAATCAATATCATTTTTTACATTTTGACGTACTGCACGGTGCCCTTTTAACGAATCTGATTGAAAATTGGCTAGAAAAGACTCAAGACATTGATCTTACTCTATCCCTATTTTTGTGACTTTCCTTCGAAGGGCGTGGCTATTACGGTGCCGCAGAGTCTGATTATTCTCCGTGGCAACAAAAGTTCCTGCAAAATGATTCAGATGATCCATCTTCTCGAAATTTTTCACATTTGAGGATATTCAGGCCCTGAAGACGGCTGCCAACTTATTTTTGATCGCAGTGGTAGCGCCACCAACTGGTTAAAACAAATACAAATTATTTTCGTTGATGTTTTTCTCCGGGCAGGTTAACAAAATCTACCTTATATTTGCTCGGATGAGTGTTTAGACCTTGAGGATGTCACAATACGAAAGTCTTTCGCCTTCTTCAGAGTTTCACATGATGGTGTCTTGTGACCCGTCTTTATCAGCTGATGTTCCATGAGGGCGTGACTTACCTGTCACGAGAATGAAGGCAAGTCACGCCCCCCGCTGTCCGTTCACTCCGCCAAGATGCTGGTCCAGGTGGTAGAGAGGATGAAGGCTCCCTTGTCTCTGTTCATGGTTTTTATGCCTCGCTTGCAGATCTCAATGGCCTCTCTGATCCAGCGCTGTTGTTTGTTCTCTTCGGTGCGGATGACCCTGCCCTTCTCCCGGTCCATGATGTGGTTTTCCCTTTTGCAGTGGTCAGTGATTGCTGATTTGTAATGTTCATGTTGTGCTTGTTCTTTTACTGCTCTGATTTTTCATTTTTTTGACAGGTAAGTCACACCCTCATGGAACATCAGCTGATAAAGACGGGTCTCAAGACACCATCATGCGACACTCTGAAGAAGGCGAAAGACTCGCCGAAACATGTCAGGTAAAAAATTAACCTAAAACATAATTGTCTGCTTTTAATGAATCAGTCAAATATCAATAATAAGAAGACAAAATGAACCTAATACAAATAAATGAATGCTTAATAACTCCCCTGCACATGCTCCTAAAAATCCAAACCTTCACCTGTAAATAAAACGTCCCGACCTGAAGACATCTTAATGTTATTATTTTGTTATACACACAGTGCCGCCAAGTGGAATCAAAAATTTGTTTTTATTTTAATTTTCACGTACTGCACGGTGCCCTTTTGACGAATCCGACTGAAAATTAGTCAGAAAAGACTCAAGACAATGATCTTACTCTCTGCCGAATTTTGTGACGTTTTGGCAAAAGGCGTGGCTATTAAGGTGCTGAAAAGTCCGATTGTACTCTGTGGCAACAAAAGCTCCGGCAAAATGACTCAGATGATCCTATCTTCTCGAAGTTGTACACATTTGAGGATACTTCAGCCCTGAAGACATCTACCAACTTATTTTACATCGTAGTAGTAGCGCCACCAACTGGTAAAAGCTAATACAAGTTATTTTCTTGGATGTTTTTCTCCGTGCAACTCAACAAGGTCGCCCTCATATATGCTCGGATGACTGTTTCGGCCATGAGGATGTCACAATACGAAATTCGTGATTTTTCGTGAAAAGTTGTGGGAGTGGCATTGCACTGTTCGGCAATAAAATAAAGCTGATTATGAGGTTCTAAATATGAACGACAACTCGTAAAACTTTACACACACATCAGGCCGAGCAAATTTATCAATATTTTATACGTTAGTTGTGCAGCTTTTTTGAAATGGCTCGCCATGGCCCTCGAGAAATGTTAAAAAAAAGCAGCTCTGGTTGAGTGTTTCACCTCGCTTTTTGTAAATTTTATGGAGTACAGTGAACCCTCGGTTATCGCGGTTAATGGGGACCGAGACCACCCGCGAAAACTGAAAATCCGCGAAGTAGCGGCGCACCTTCAAAAATGCTTAAAAAAAATATACAATATATATCATAAATATATAAATATATATATATATATATATATATATATATATATATATATATATATATATATATATATATATATATATATATATACGGGGAGAGAGAGAGTGAAATTCATGTTATAACAAAAAAACCAAATTATTATTAAAACGTATTATTTTTTTATTCCCCAGCCATTCTTTTTGTATTTATTTAATTACTCCGACTTTTACCTGCTGGTACGCCGTCCGGTGTGCCCTGTGAAATGAAAGGTGGCATTCTTTATTTATTTATTCATTTATTCATTCATAACTGACAGCCTCGCGCTCCGCTCGTGCCCGGGCAGAAGAGGTGCTCCAATTTGGCTTAACTGTGACACACGCCCGTCCTCCTCCGTCCGGAGCTTCCATTCGGTTAAACTTAGGGGCCGCTTGGCACCGCCCGTGCCCGGGGTAGATGCTCCTCTTCGGCTTACTGTGACGCGAGCATGCCCTCCTCCTCCGGAGCTTCCATTCGGTTAAACTTAGGGGCCGCTTGGAACCGCCCGTGCCCGGGGAAGGTGCTCCTCTTCGGCTTACTGTGACGCGAGCATGCCCTCCTCCTCCGGAGCTTCCATTCGGTTAAACTTAGGGGCCGCTTGGCACCGCCCGTGCCCGGGGAAGGTGCTCCTCTACGGCTTAACTGCCACGCACGCTGGCCGGAGCTCTGGTACGGTCCGAACCGCGCGAAACGTCGCCACCGATCGTGTCCGGGGGAACGTGCTCTTCTTCGTCCACTCTCCTCTTCGCCCACGCTCTTCTTCGGCGCACGCCGGCCGTCTAACCGCTCCAGCGCCCCGTCGTGCCGCTCGGCGAAACTACAATGCCCCCGAATATTTTTTAGACCCGCGAAGCACTGAACCTGCGAAAGGTGAACCGCGAAGTAGCGAGGGTTCACTGTATGTAT
Organism: Idiotropiscis lumnitzeri; assembly: GCF_059441095.1. Lineage (NCBI taxonomy): Eukaryota > Metazoa > Chordata > Actinopteri > Syngnathiformes > Syngnathidae > Idiotropiscis > Idiotropiscis lumnitzeri. The sequence goes on from NW_028283650.1 coordinate 165,317, forward strand.
AAGACCAAGACCTACAAAAAAGTCTCTTGGAGCAATGAGCTAGGTTTTACAGGAAGTCGGCCATTTTGAATTTACTTAAAAGGGGGCGGGTCACCACAATGGACTTTGTGTAGAAATTATTATTGGGGCCCGAGCAGCGACCGCGGCGAGGTCCCTATTGTTTTTGTAGAAAATATTATTACTTTTATTATTATTATTATTATTATTATTAGGGCCTGAGCAGCGACCGCTGCGAAGTCCCTATTGTTTTTGTAGAAATTATTATTATTATTTTTCCGATTGTTCGATCGCATTTTTGACCCCCGAAACATGCACAAAAACTCACCAAACTTGGCAGTCTCATCGGGCATGGCGAAAAATTTGATATTTTAACGTCTAATATGAACAGGAAGTGAGTTATGAATTTTTGAAAGTCCGACTTTTGCCCTTTTTTGCATGTTTACAGGGGTCATTCTTTTGCACCCTGATCCTAAAGGCTTCATCTGATTGCCTTAAAATTCTGTCTGTAGCATCTGAAGACCTGGCACAAACACTGGGGCTAAAATTTTTTGTTTCCGAAATACTATATGACGGGGGCGGGGCATCAAAGTTTTCACTTAAGATTTCCTTCGCCGCAATGGACAAAATGCTTAATAACTCTCCTGCACATGCTGCTAAAAATCCAAAACTTCATATGTACATAAAGAGTCTGTACCTGAAGACATCTATATGTTTATATTCAGTTATACACCTTGCGCCAATCAATATCATTTTTTACATTTTGACGTACTGCACGGTGCCCTTTTAACGAATCTGATTGAAAATTGGCTAGAAAAGACTCAAGACATTGATCTTACTCTATCCCTATTTTTGTGACTTTCCTTCGAAGGGCGTGGCTATTACGGTGCCGCAGAGTCTGATTATTCTCCGTGGCAACAAAAGTTCCTGCAAAATGATTCAGATGATCCATCTTCTCGAAATTTTTCACATTTGAGGATATTCAGGCCCTGAAGACGGCTGCCAACTTATTTTTGATCGCAGTGGTAGCGCCACCAACTGGTTAAAACAAATACAAATTATTTTCGTTGATTTTTTTCTCCGGGCAGGTTAACAAAATCTACCTTACATTTGCTCGGATGAGTGTTTAGGCCTTGAGGATGTCACAATACGAAAGTCTTTCGCCTTCTTCAGAGTGTCACATGATGGTGTCTTGTGGCCCGTCTTTATCAGCTGATGTTCCATGAGGGCGTGACTTACCTGTCACAAGAATGAAGGCAAGTCACGCCCCCCGCTGTCCGTTCACTCCGCCAAAATGCTGCTCCAGGTGGTAGAGAGGATGAAGGCTCCCTTGTCTCTGTTCATGGTTTTTATGCCTCGCTTGCAGATCTCAATGGCCTCTCTGATCCAGCGCTGTTGTTTGTTCTCTTCGGTGCGGATGACCCTGCCCTTCTCCCGGTCCATGATGTGGTTTTCCCTTTTGCAGTGGTCAGTGATTGCTGATTTGTAATGTTCATGTTGTGCTTGTTCTTTTACTGCTCTGATTTTTCATTTTTTTGACAGGTAAGTCACACCCTCATGGAACATCAGCTCAAGACACCATCATGCGACACTCTGAAGAAGGCGAAAGACTCGCCGAAACATGTCAGTGAAAAAATTAACCTAAAACATAATTGTCTGCTTTTAATGAATCAGTCAAATATCAATAATAAGAAGACAAAATGAACCTAATACAAATAAATGAATGCTTAATAACTCCCCTGCACATGCTCCTAAAAATCCAAACCTTCACCTGTAAATAAAACGTCCCGACCTGAAGACATCTTAATGTTATTATTTTGTTATACACACAGTGCCGCCAAGTGGAATCAAAAATTTGTTTTTATTTTAATTTTCACGTACTGCACGGTGCCCTTTCGACGAATCCGACTGAAAATTAGTCAGAAAAGACTCAAGACAATGATCTTACTCTCTGCCGAATTTTGTGACGTTTTGGCAAAAGGCGTGGCTATTACGGTGCTGAAAAGTCCGATTGTACTCTGTGGCAACAAAAGCTCCAGCAACATGACTCAGGTGATCCTATCTTCTCGAAGTTGCACACATTTGAGGATACTTAAGCCCTGAAGACATCTACCAACTTATTTTTCATCGTAGTAGTAGCGCCACCAACTGGTAAAAGCTAATACAAGTTATTTTCTTGGATGTTTTTCTCCGTGCAACTCAACAAGGTCGCCCTCATATATGCTCGGATGACTGTTTCGGCCATGAGGATGTCCCAATACGAAATTCGTCCTTTTTCATGAAAAGTTGTGGGAGTGGCATTGCACTGTTCGGCAATAAAACAAAGCTGATTATGAGGTTCTAAATATGAACGACAACTCGTGAAACTTTACACACACATCAGGCCGAGCAAATTTATCAATATTTTATACGTTAGTTGTGCAGCTTTTTTGAAATGGCTCGCCATGGCCCTCGAGAAATGTTCAAAAAAGCAGCCCTGGTTGAGTGTTTCACCTCGCTTTTTGTAAATTTTATGGAGTACAGTGAACCCTCGGTTATCGCGGTTAATGGGGACCGAGACCACCCGCAAAAACTGAAAATCCGCGAAGTAGCGGCGCACCTTCAAAAATGCTTAAAAAAAATATACAATATATATAATAAATATATATATATATATATATATATATATATATATATATATATATATATACGGGGGGAGAGAGAGAGACAGAGAGTGAAATTCATGTTATAACAAAAAAAACAAATTATTATTAAAACTTATTATTTTTTTATTCCCCAACCATTCTTTTTGTATTTATTTAATTACTCCGACTTTTACCTGCTGGTACGCCGTCCGGTGTGCCCTGTGAAATGAAAGGTGGCATTCTTTATTTATTCATTTATTTATTCATTCATAACTGACAGCCTCGCGCTCCGCTCGTGCCCGGGCAGAAGAGGTGCTCCAATTCGGCTTCACTGTGACACACGCCCGCCCTCCTCCCCCGGAGCTTCCATTCGGTTAAACTTAGGGGCCGCTTGGCACCGCCCGTGCCCGGGGAAGGTGCTCCTCTTCGGCTTACTGTGACGCGAGCATGCCCTCCTCCTGCGGAGCTTCCATTCGGTTAAACTTAGGGGCCGCTTGGAACCGCCCGTGCCCGGGGAAGGTGCTCCTCTTCGGCTTACTGTGACGCGAGCATGCCCTCCTCCTCCGGAGCTTCCATTCGGTTAAACTTAGGGGCCGCTTGGCACCGCCCGTGCCCGGGAAAGGTGCTCCTCTACGGCTTAACTGCCACGCACGCCGGCCGGAGCTCTGGTACGGTCCGAACCGCGCGAAACGTCGCCACCGATCGTGTCCGGGGGAACGTGCTCTCTTCGTCCACTCTCCTCTTCGCCCACGCTCTTCTTCGGCGCACGCCGGCCGTCTAACTGCTCCAGCGCCCCGTCGTGCCGCTCGGCGAAACTACAATGCCCCCGAATATTTTTTAGACCCGCGAAGCACTGAACCCGCGAAAGGTGAACCGCGAAGTAGCGAGGGTTCACTGTATGTATAAGACCAAGACCTACAAAAAAGTCTCTTGGAGCAATGAGCTAGGTTTTACAGGAAGTCGGCCATTTTGAATTTACTTAAAAGGGGGCGGGTCACCACAATGGACTTTGTGTAGAAATTATTATTGGGGCCCGAGCAGCGACCGCGGCGAGGTCCCTATTGTTTTTGTAGAAATTATTATTATTATTATTTTTCCGATTGTTCGATCGCATTTTTGACCCCCGAAACATGCACAAAAACTCACCAAACTTGGCAGTCTCATCGGGCATGGCGAAAAATTTGATATTTTAACGTCTAATATGAACAGGAAGTGAGTTATGAATTTTTGAAAGTCCGATTTTTGCCCTTTTTTGCATGTTTACAGGGGTCATTCTTTTGCACCCTGATCCTAAAGGCTTCATCTGATTGCCTTAAAATTCTGTCTGTAGCATCTTAAGACCTGGGACAAACACTGGGGCTAAAAATTTTTGTTTCCGAAATACTATATGACGGGGGCGGGGCTTCAAAGTTTTCACTTAAGATTTCCTTCGCCGCAATGGACAAAATGCTTAATAACTCTCCTGCACGTGCTGCTAAAAATCCAAAACTTCACATGTACATAAAGAGTCGGTACCTGAAGACATCTATATGTTTATATTCAGTTATACACCTTGCGCCAATCAATATCATTTTTTACATTTTGACGTACTGCACGGTGCCCTTTTAACGAATCTGATTGAAAATTGGCTAGAAAAGACTCAAGACATTGATCTTACTCTATCCCTATTTTTGTGACTTTCCTTCGAAGGGCGTGGCTATTACGGTGCCGCAGAGTCTGATTATTCTCCGTGGCAACAAAAGTTCCTGCAAAATGATTCAGATGATCCATCTTCTCGAAATTTTTCACATTTGAGGATATTCAGGCCCTGAAGACGGCTGCCAACTTATTTTTGATCGCAGTGGTAGCGCCACCAACTGGTTAAAACAAATACAAATTATTTTCGTTGATGTTTTTCTCCGGGCAGGTTAACAAAATCTACCTTATATTTGCTCGGATGAGTGTTTAGGCCTTGAGGATGTCACAATACGAAAGTCTTTCGCCTTCTTCAGAGTGTCACATGATGGTGTCTTGTGACCCGTCTTTATCAGCTGATGTTCCATGAGGGCGTGACTTACCTGTCACGAGAATGAAGGCAAGTCACGCCCCCCGCTGTCCGTTCACTCCGCCAAGATGCTGGTCCAGGTGGTAGAGAGGATGAAGGCTCCCTTGTCTCTGTTCATGGTTTTTATGCCTCGCTTGCAGATCTCAATGGCCTCTCTGATCCAGCGCTGTTGTTTGTTCTCTTCTGTGCGGATGACCCTGCCCTTCTCCCGGTCCATGATGTGGTTTTCCCTTTTGCAGTGGTCAGTGATTGCTGATTTGTAATGTTCATGTTGTGCTTGTTCTTTTACTGCTCTGATTTTTTTCATTTTTTTGACAGGTAAGTCACACCCTCATGGAACATCAGCTCAAGACACCATCATGCGACACTCTGAAGAAGGCGAAAGACTCGCCGAAACATGTCAGTGAAAAAATTAACCTAAAACATAATTGTCTGCTTTTAATGAATCAGTCAAATATCAATAATAAGAAGACAAAATGAACCTAATACAAATAAATGAATGCTTAATAACTCCCCTGCACATGCTCCTAAAAATCCAAACCTTCACCTGTAAATAAAACGTCCCGACCTGAAGACATCTTAATGTTATTATTTTGTTATACACACAGCGCCGCCAAGTGGAATCAAAAATTTGTTTTTATTTTAATTTTCACGTACTGCACGGTGCCCTTTTGTCGAATCCGACTGAAAATTAGTCAGAAAAGACTCAAGACAATGATCTTACTCTCTGCCGAATTTTGTGACGTTTTGGCAAAAGGCGTGGCTATTACGGTGCTGAAAAGTCCGATTGTACTCTGTGGCAACAAAAGCTCCGGCAACATGACTCAGATGATCCTATCTTCTCGAATTGTACACATTTGAGGATACTTCAGCCCTGAAGACATCTACCAACTTATTTTACATCGTAGTAGTAGCGCCACCAACTGGTAAAAGCTAATACAAGTTATTTTCTTGGATGTTTTTCTCCGTGCAACTCAACAAGGTCGCCCTCATATATGCTCGGATGACTGTTTCGGCCATGAGGATGTCACAATACGAAATTCGTCCTTTTTCGTGAAAAGTTGTGGGAGTGGCATTGCACTGTTCGGCAATAAAACAAAGCTGATTATGAGGTTCTAAATATGAACGACAACTCGTAAAACTTTACACACACATCAGGCCGAGCAAATTTATCAATATTTTATACGTTAGTTGTGCAGCTTTTTTGAAATGGCTCGCCATGGCCCTCGAGAAATGTTAAAAAAAGCAGCTCTGGTTGAGTGTTTCACCTCGCTTTTTGTAAATTTTATGGAGTACAGTGAACCCTCGGTTATCGCGGTTAATGGGGACCGAGACCACCCGCGAAAACTGAAAATCCGCGAAGTAGCGGTGCACCTTCAAAAATGCTTAAAAAAAATATACAATATATATAATAAATATATATATATATATATATATATATATACGGGGAGAGAGAGAGTGAAATTCATGTTATAACAAAAAAACCAAATTATTATTTTTTTATTCCCCAGCCATTCTTTTTGTATTTATTTAATTACTCCGACTTTTACCTGCTGGTACGCCGTCCGGTGTGCCCTTTGAAATGAAAGGTGGCATTCTTTATTTATTTATTCATTTATTCATTCATAACTGACAGCCTCGCGCTCCGCTCATGCCCGGGCAGAAGAGGTGCTCCAATTTGGCTTAACTGTGACACACGCCCGCCCTCCTCCCCCGGAGCTTCCATTCGGTTAAACTTAGGGGCCGCTTGGCACCGCCCGTGCCCGGGGAAGGTGCTCCTCTTCGGCTTACTGTGACGTGAGCATGCCCTCCTCCACCGGAGCTTCCATTCGGTTAAACTTAGGGGCCGCTTGGAACCGCCCGTGCCCGGGGAAGGTGCTCCTCTACGGCTTAACTGCCACGCACGCCGGCCGGAGCTCTGGTACGGTCCGAACCGCGCGAAACGTCGGCACCGATCGTGTCCGGGGGAACGTGCTCTTCTTCGTCCACTCTCCTCTTCGCCCACGCTCTTCTTTGGCGCACGCCGGCCGTCTAATCTCTCCAGCGACCCGTCGTGCCGCTCGGCGAAACTACAATGCCCCCGAATATTTTTTAGACCCGCGAAGCACTGAACCCGCGAAAGGTGAACCGCGAAGTAGCGAGGGTTCACTGTATGTATAAGACCAAGACCTACAAAAAAGTCTCTTGGAGCAATGAGCTAGGTTTTACAGGAAGTCGGCCATTTTTAATTTACTTAAAAGGGGGCGGGTCACCACAATGGACTTTGTGTCGAAATTATTATTGGGGCCCGAGCAGCGACCGCGGCGAGGTCCCTATTGTTTTTGTAGAAAACATTATTACTTTTATTATTATTATTATTATTATTATTAGGGCCTGAGCAGCGACCGCTGCGAAGTCCCTATTGTTTTTGTAGAAATTATTATTATTATTATTTTTCCGATTGTTCGATCGCATTTTTGACCCCCGAAACACGCACAAAAACTCACCAAACTTGGCAGTCTCATCGGGCATGGCGAAAAATTTGATATTTTAACGTCTAATATGAACAGGAAGTGAGTTATGAATTTTTGAAAGTCCGACTTTTGCCCTTTTTTGCATGTTTACAGGGGTCATTCTTTTGCACCCTGATCCTAAAGGCTTCATCTGATTGCCTTAAAATTCTGTCTGTAGCATCTGAAGACCTGGGACAAACACTGGGGCTAAAATTTTTTGTTTCCGAAATACTATATGACGGGGGCGGGGCTTCAAAGTTTTCACTTAAGATTTCCTTCGCCGCAATGGACAAAATGCTTAATAACTCTCCTGCACATGCTGCTAAAAATCCAAAACTTCACATGTACATAAAGAGTCTGTACCTGAAGACATCTATATGTTTATATTCAGTTATACACCTTGCGCCAATCAATATCATTTTTTACATTTTGACGTACTGCACGGTGCCCTTTTAACGAATCCGATTGAAAATTGGCTAGAAAAGACTCAAGACATTGATCTTACTCTATCCCTATTTTTATGACTTTCCTTCAAAGGGCGTGGCTATTACGGTGCCGCAGAGTCTGATTATTCTCCGTGGCAAAAAAAGTTCCTGCAAAATGATTCAGATGATCCATCTTCTGGAAATCTTTCACATTTGAGGATATTCAGGCCCTGAAGACGGCTGCCAACTTATTTTTGATCGCAGTGGTAGCGCCACCAACTGGTTAAAACAAATACAAATTATTTTCGTTGATGTTTTTCTCCGGGCAGGTGAACAAAATCTACCTTATATTTGCTCGGATGAGTGTTTAGGCCTTGAGCATGTCACAATACGAAAGTCTTTCGCCTTCTTCAGAGTGTCACATGATGGTGTCTTGTGACCCGTCTTTATCAGCTGATGTTCCATGAGGGCGTGACTTACCTGTCACAAGAATGAAGGCAAGTCACGCCCCCCGCTGTCCGTTCACTCCGCCAAAATGCTGCTCCAGGTGGTAGAGAGGATGAAGGCTCCCTTGTCTCTGTTAATGGTTTTTATGCCTCGCTTGCAGATCTCAATGGCCTCTCTGATCCAGCGCTGTTGTTTGTTCTCTTCGGTGCGGATGACCCTGCCCTTCTCCCGGTCCATGATGTGGTTTTCCCTTTTGCAGTGGTCAGTGATTGCTGATTTGTAATGTTCATGTTGTGCTTGTTCTTTTACTGCTCTGATTTTTCATTTTTTTGACAGGTAAGTCACACCCTCATGGAACATCAGCTGATAAAGACGGGTCTCAAGACACCATCATGCGACACTCTGAAGAAGGCGAAAGACTCGCCGAAACATGTCAGGTAAAAAATTTACCTAAAACATAATTGTCTGCTTTTAATGAATCAGTCAAATATCAATAATAAGAAGACAAAATGAACCTAATACAAATAAATGAATGCTTAATAACTCCCCTGCACATGCTCCTAAAAATCCAAACCTTCACCTGTAAATAAAACGTCCCGACCTGAAGACATCTTAATGTTATTATTTTGTTATACACACAGTGCCGCCAAGTGGAATCAAAAATTTGTTTTTATTTTAATTTTCACGTACTGCACGGTGCCCTTTTGACGAATCCGACTGAAAATTAGTCAGAAAAGACTCAAGACAATGATCTTACTCTCTGCCGAATTTTGTGACGTTTTGGCAAAAGGCGTGGCTATTAAGGTGCTGAAAAGTCCGATTGTACTCTGTGGCAACAAAAGCTCCGGCAACATGACTCAGATGATCCTATCTTCTCGAAGTTGTACACATTTGAGGATACTTCAGCCCTGAAGACATCTACCAACTTATTTTACATCGTAGTAGTAGCGCCACCAACTGGTAAAAGCTAATACAAGTTATTTTCTTGGATGTTTTTCTCCGTGCAACTCAACAAGGTCGCCCTCATATATGCTCGGATGACTGTTTCGGCCATGAGGATGTCACAATACGAAATTCGTGATTTTTCGTGAAAAATTGTGGGAGTGGCATTGCACTGTTCGGCAATAAAACAAAGCTGATTATGAGGTTCTAAATATGAACGACAACTCGTAAAACTTTGCACACACATCAGGCCGAGCAAATTTATCAATATTTTATACGTTAGTTGTGCAGCTTTTTTGAAATGGCTCGCCATGGCCCTCGAGAAATGTTAAAAAAAAGCAGCTCTGGTTGAGTGTTTCACCTCGCTTTTTGTAAATTTTATGGAGTACAGTGAACCCTCGGTTATCGCGGTTAATGGGGACCGAGACCACCCGCGAAAACTGAAAATCCGCGAAGTAGCGGCGCACCTTCAAAAATGCTTAAAAAAAATATACAATATATATAATAAATATAGAAATATATATATATATAATATATATATATATATATATATATATATATATATATATATATAGATATATATATATATATATACGGGGAGAGAGAGAGTGAAATTCATGTTATAACAAAAAAAAACAAATTATTATTAAAACGTATTATTTTTTTATTCCCCAGCCATTCTTTTTGTATTTATTTAATTACTCCGACTTTTACCTGCTGGTACGCCGTCCGGTGTGCCCTGTGAAATGAAAGGTGGCATTCTTTATTTATTTATTCATTTATTCATTCATAACTGACAGCCTCGCGCTCCGCTCGTGCCCGGGCAGAAGAGGTGCTCCAATTTGGCTTAACTGTGACACACGCCCGTCCTCCTCCCCCGGAGCTTCCATTCGGTTAAACTTAGGGGCCGCTTGGCACCGCCCGTGCCCGGGGAAGGTGCTCCTCTTCGGCTTACTGTGACGCGAGCATGCCCTCCTCCTCCGGAGCTTCCATTCGGTTAAACTTAGGGGCCGCTTGGAACCGCCCGTGCCCGGGGAAGGTGCTCCTCTTCGGCTTACTGTGACGCGAGCATGCCCTCCTCCTCCGGAGCTTCCATTCGGTTAAACTTAGGGGCCGCTTGGCACCGCCCGTGCCCGGGGAAGGTGCTCCTCTACGGCTTAACTGCCACGCACGCTGGCCGGAGCTCTGGTACGGTCCGAACCGCGCGAAACGTCGCCACCGATCGTGTCCGGGGGAACGTGCTCTTCTTCGTCCACTCTCCTCTTCGCCCACGCTCTTCTTCGGCGCACGCCGGCCGTCTAACCGCTCCAGCGCCCCGTCGTGCCGCTCGGCGAAACTACAATGCCCCCGAATATTTTTTAGACCCGCGAAGCACTGAACCCGCGAAAGGTGAACCGCGAAGTAGCGAGGGTTCACTGTATGTATAAGACCAAGACCTACAAAAAAGTCTCTTGGAGCAATGAGCTAGGTTTTACAGGAAGTCGGCCATTTTGAATTTACTTAAAAGGGGGCGGGTCACCACAATGGACTTTGTGTAGAAATTATTATTGGGGCCCGAGCAGCGACCGCGGCGAGGTCCCTATTGTTTTTGTAGAAAATATTATTACTTTTATTATTATTATTATTATTATTATTATTAGGGCCTGAGCAGCGACCGCTGCGAAGTCCCTATTGTTTTTGTAGAAATTATTATTATTATTATTTTTCCGATTGTTCGATCGCATTTTTGACCCCCGAAACATGCACAAAAACTCACCAAACTTGGCAGTCTCATCGGGCATGGCGAAAAATTTGATATTTTAACGTCTAATATGAACAGGAAGTGAGTTATGAATTTTTGAAAGTCCGACTTTTGCCCTTTTTTGCATGTTTACAGGGGTCATTCTTTTGCACCCTGATCCTAAAGGCTTCATCTGATTGCCTTAAAGTTCTGTCTGGAGCATCTTAAGACCTGGGACAAACACTGGGGCTAAAATTTTTTGTTTCCGAAATACTATATGACGGGGGCGGGGCTTCAAAGTTTTCACTTAAGATTTCCTTCGCCGCAATGGACAAAATGCTTAATAACTCTCCTGCACATGCTGCTAAAAATCCAAAACTTCACATGTACATAAAGAGTCGGTACCTGAAGACATCTATATGTTTATATTCAGTTATACACCTTGCGCCAATCAATATCAATTTTTACAAATTTCACGTACTGCACGGTGCCCTTTTAACGAATCCGATTGAAAATTGGCTAGAAAAGACTCAAGACATTGATCTTACTCTATCCCTATTTTTACGACTTTCCTTCAAAGGGCGTGGCTATTACGGTGCTGCAGAGTCTGATTATTCTCCGTGGCAACAAAAGTTCCTGCAAAATGATTCAGATGATCCATCTTCTGGAAATCTTTCACATTTGAGGATATTCAGGCCCTGAAGACGGCTGCCAACTTATTTTTGATCGCAGTGGTAGTGCCACCAACTGGTTAAAACAAATACAAATTATTTTCGTTGATGTTTTTCTCCGGGCAGGTGAACAAAATCTACCTTATATTTGCTCGGATGAGTGTTTAGGCCTTGAGCATGTCACAATACGAAAGTCTTTCGCCTTCTTCAGAGTGTCACATGATGCTGTCTTGTGACCCGTCTTTATCAGCTGATGTTCCATGAGGGCGTGACTTACCTGTCACAAGAATGAAGGCAAGTCACGCCCCCCGCTGTCCGTTCACTCCGCCAAGATGCTGGTCCAGGTGGTAGAGAGGATGAAGGATCCCTTGTCTCTGTTCATGGTTTTTATGCCTCGCTTGCAGATCTCAATGGCCTCTCTGATCCAGCGCTGTTGTTTGTTCTCTTCTGTGCGGATGACCCTGCCCTTCTCCCGGTCCATGATGTGGTTTTCCCTTTTGCAGTGGTCAGTGATTGCTGATTTGTAATGTTCATGTTGTGCTTGTTCTTTTACTGCTCTGATTTTTTCATTTTTTTGACAGGTAAGTCACACCCTCATGGAACATCAGCTCAAGACACCATCATGCGACACTCTGAAGAAGGCGAAAGACTCGCCGAAACATGTCAGGTAAAAAATTAACCTAAAACATAATTGTCTGCTTTTAATGAATCAGTCAAATATCAATAATAAGAAGACAAAATGAACCTAATACAAATAAATGAATGCTTAATAACTCCCCTGCACATGCTCCTAAAAATCCAAACCTTCACCTGTAAATAAAACGTCCCGACCTGAAGACATCTTAATGTTATTATTTTGTTATACACACAGTGCCGCCAAGTGGAATCAAAAATTTGTTTTTATTTTAATTTTCACGTACTGCACGGTGCCCTTTTGACGAATCCGACTGAAAATGAGTCAGAAAAGATTCAAGACAATGATCTTACTCTCTGCCGAATTTTGTGACGTTTTGGCAAAAGGCGTGGCTATTAAGGTGCTGAAAAGTCCGATTGTACTCTGTGGCAACAAAAGCTCCGGCAACATGACTCAGATGATCCTATCTTCTCGAAGTTGTACACATTTGAGGATACTTCAGCCCTGAAGACATCTACCAACTTATTTTACATCGTAGTAGTAGCGCCACCAACTGGTAAAAGCTAATACAAGTTATTTTCTTGGATGTTTTTCTCCGTGCAACTCAACAAGGTCGCCCTCATATATGCTCGGATGACTGTTTCGGCCATGAGGATGTCACAATACGAAATTCGTCCTTTTTCATGAAAAGTTGTGGGAGTGGCATTGCACTGTTCGGCAATAAAACAAAGCTGATTATGAGGTTCTAAATATGAACGACAACTTGTAAAACTTTACACACACATCAGGCCGAGCAAATTTATCAATATTTTATACGTTAGTTGTGCAGCTTTTTTGAAATGGCTCGCCATGGCCCTCGAGAAATGTTAAAAAAAGCAGCTCTGGTTGAGTGTTTCACCTCGCTTTTTGTAAATTTTATGGAGTACAGTGAACCCTCGGTTATCGCGGTTAACGGGGACCGAGACCACCCGCGAAAACTGAAAATCCGCGAAGTAGCGGCGCACCTTCAAAAATGCTTAAAAAAAATAAACAGGTCACTGCTCGGGCCCTAATAATAATAATAATAATAATTTCCACAAAAACAATGGGGACCTCGTAGCGGTCGCTGCTCGGGCCCTAATAATAATTTCTACAAAAACAATAGGGACCTCGCCGCGGTCGCTGCTCGGGCCCCAATAATAATTTCTACACAAAGTCCATTGTGGTGACCCGCCCCCTTTTAAGTAAATTCAAAATGGCCGACTTCCTGTAAAACCTAGCTCATTGCTCCAAGAGTCTTTTTTGTAGGTCTTGGTCTTATACATACAGTGAACCCTCGCTACTTTCGCGGGTTCAGTGCTTCGCGGGTCTAAAAAATATTCGGGGGCATTGTAGTTTCGCCGAGCGGCACGACGGGGCGCTGGAGCGGTTAGACGGCCGGCGTGCGCCAAAGAAGAGCGTGGGCGAAGAGGAGAGTGGACGAAGAAGAGCACGTTCCCCCGGACACGATCGGTGGCGACGTTTCGCGCGGTTCGGACAGTACCAGAGCTCCGGCCGGCGTGCGTGGCAGTTAAGCCGTAGAGGAGCACCTTCCCCGGGCACGGGCGGTGCCAAGCGGCCCCTAAGTTTAACCGAATGGAAGCTCCGGAGGAGGAGGGCATGCTCGCGTCACAGTAAGCCGAAGAGGAGCACCTTCCCCGGGCACCGGCGGTTCCAAGCGGCCCCTAAGTTTAACCGAATGGAAGCTCCGGAGGAGGAGGGCATGCTCGCGTCACAGTAAGCCGAAGAGGAGCACCTTCCCCGGCCACGGGCGGTTCCAAGCGGCCCCTAAGTTTAACCGAATGGAAGCTCCGGAGGAGGAGGGCATGCTCGCGTCACAGTAAGCCGAAGAGGAGCACCTTCCCCGGGCACGGGCGGTGCCAAGCGGCCCCTAAGTTTAACCGAATGGAAGCTCCGGGGGAGGAGGGTGGGCGTGTGTCACAGTTAAGCCGAATTGGAGCACCTCTTCCGCCCGGGCACGAGCGGAGCGCGAAGCTGTCAGTTATGAATGAATAAATGAATAAATAAATAAATAAATAAAGAATGGCACCTTTCATTTCACAGGGCACACCAGACGGCGTACCAGCAGGTAAAAGTCTGAGTAATTAAATAAATACAAAAAGAATGGCTGGGGAATAAAAAAATAATACGTTTTAATAATAATTTGGTTTTTTTGTTATAACATCAATTTCACTCTCTCTCTCTCTCCCCGTATATATATATATATATATTTATATATTTATTATATATATTGTATTTTTTTTTAAGCATTTTTGAAGGTGCGCCGCTACTTCGCGGATTTTCAGTTTTCGCGGGTGGTCTCGGTCCCCATTAACCGCGATAACCGAGGGTTCACTGTACTCCATAAAATTTACAAAAAGCGAGGTGAAACACTCAACCAGGGCTGCTTTTTTTAACATTTCTCGAGGGCCATGGCGAGCCATTTCAAAATAGCTGCACAACTAACATATAAAATATTGATAAATTTGCTCTGCCTGATGTGTGTGTAAAGTTTCACGAGTTGTCGTTCATATTTAGAACCTCATAATCAGCGTTGTTTTATTGCCGAACAGTGCAATGCCACTCCCACAACTTTTCACGAAAAAGGATGAATTTCGTATTGTGACATCCTCATGGCCGAAACAGTCATCCGAGCATATATGAGGGCGACCTTGTTGAGTTGCACGGAGAAAAACATCCAAAAAAATAACTTGTATTAGCTTTTACCAGTTGGTGGCGCTACTACTACGATGAAAAATAAGTTGGTGGATGTCTTCAGGGCTGAAGTATCCTCAAATGTGTACAACTTCGAGAAGATAGTATCATCTGAGTAATGTTGCCGGAGCTTTTGTTGCCACAGAGTACAATCGGACTTTTCAGCACCGTAATAGCCACGCCTTTTGCCAAAACGTCACAAAATTCGGCAGAGAGTAAGTGAGTCTTTTCTGACTAATTTTCAGTCGGATTCGTCAAAAGGGCACCGTGCAGTACGTGAAAATTAAAATAAAAACAAATTTTTGATTCCACTTGGCGGCGCTGTGTGTATAACAAAATAATAACATTAAGATGTCTTCAGGTCGGGACGTTTTATTTACAGGTGAAGGTTTGGATTTTTAGGAGCATGTCCAGGGGAGTTATTAAGCATTCATTTATTTGTATTAGGTTCATTTTGTCTTCTTATTATTGATATTTGACTGATTCATTAAAAGCAGACAATTATGTTTTAGGTTAATTTTTTACCTGACATGTTTCGGCGAGTCTTTCGCCTTCTTCAGAGTGTCGCATGATGGTGTCTTGAGACCCGTCTTTATCAGCTGATGTTCCATGAGGGTGTGACTTACCTGTCAAAAAAATTAAAAAATCAGAGCAGTAAAAGAACAAGCACAACATGAACATTACAAATCAGCAATCACTGACCACTGCAAAAGGGAAAACCACATCATGGACTGGGAGAAGGGCAGGGTCATCCGCACCGGAGAGAACAAACTACAGCGCTGGATCAAAGAAGCAATTGAGATCTGCAAGCGAGGCATAAAAACCATGAACAGAGACAAGGGAGCCTTCATCCTCTCTACCACCTGGAGCAGCATCTTGGCGGAGTGAACGGACAGCGGGGGGCGTGACTTGCCTTCATTCTTGTGACAGGTAAGGCACGCCTTCATGGAACATCAGCTGATTAAGACTGGTCACAAGACACCATCACAGGGTTCGAAGTTAACTTTAAAAACTGCTTCCCCATAGGGCAAGTGCCACTAAAATTTGCCTTGCCCGAGTGGCCAAATTACTTGCCCAACTTGGGCAAGTGACAATTCTTTTTCTCTTGCCCTGAGTGACTTTTTGTATGACAAAGTGTCTAATTACAAATTGCATGAATTTTTTGTTCGGACAGTTCCCGCCTAGAAAGAATTAAAAATACGTTACAATCATAAGTGTTGCTTATATAAAAATGTATCATGTATTAACACATTAATTAGGTGTCTGCTGACCCAGGATTATGTTATTGTTATGTTATGTTATATATCAATGAGAATGTGGAATGACACTGAACGATGGAAGGTGGAAGGATGTGGAAAGATCGTGAATGACATTGAATGATTTGGAATGACACTGAAAGATTTTGAATAATACTGAATGACACTGAATGAAGTAAAACTCTCTGGGAACGGGCCAATTCAAGATAGCTGCCGCACTGTGGGGGAGGCTTTGGTACCAAATTTGGAAAGAGACCCAAACGGTTGGGTCCATTTTATATCAGTGTGGGGGTGAAACGTTGGTCTCTGCGGAGCTGTCTGAATATTGGAGAAGTGAGAAGACAAAGTAAAACAGAACAATTAAAATCACTCTTCAAATACATATTGTTTGGTAAGCAGAGCATGATTTACAGCTCACCATTTTATTGCATGCACCAAGCATGTTATACATTTTTCTGTCCACGGGATGGCGTAGTCAAGAAAAATGAAGCATCTCGAAGCCCATTCGTGTGTGAAGTATTTCCCTGCAGGGCTTGGCTGCTTTATGGGGCTTCATTTTGCCATCACTAGTTTTAGATAGTTTTAATTTTTGAAAGAGCATTTTCATTTTACAGTGAACCCTCGCTACTTCGCGGTTCACCTTTCGCGGGTTCAGTGCTTCGCGGGTCTAAAAAATATTCGGGGGCATTGTAGTTTCGCCGAGCGGCACGACGGGGCGCTGGAGCTGTTAGACGGCCGGCATGCGCCGAAGAAGAGCGTGGGCGAAGAGGAGAGTGGACGAAGAAGAGCACGTTCCCCCGGGCACGATTTGGGGCGACGTTTCGCGCGGTTCGGACCGTACCAGAGCTCCGGCCAGCGTGCGTGGCAGTTAAGCCGAAGAGGAACAACTTCCGCCCGGGCACTAGCGGGGCGACATTTCGCTCTGTTCGGGAGCGTACGAGAGCTCCGGAGGAGGCCGGCCGGCGTGCGTGGCAGTTAAGCCGAAGAGGAGCACCTTCCCCGGGCACGGGCGGTGTCAAGCGGCCCCTAAGTTTAACCGAATGGAAGCTCCGGAGGAGGAGGGCATGCTCGCGTCACAGTTAAGCCGAAGAGAAGCACCTTCCCCGGGCACGGGCGGGGCGAAATGAAACCGAGTTCAACCGAACGGAGACACGCTTCGGGGGAGCAGGTCCGGCGTGCATGACAATTAAGCCGAAGAGGAGCACCTCTTCCGCCCGAGCACGAGCGGAGCGCGAGGCTGTCAGTTATGAATGAATAAATGAATAAAAAAAATAAATGAAGAATGCCACCTTTCATTTCACAGGGCACACCGGACGGCGTACCAGCAGGTAAAGGTCGAAGTAATTAAAAAAATACAAAAAGAAGTAATTGAATAAATACAAAAATAATGGCTGGGGAATAAAAAAATAATAAGTTTTAATATTTTTTTTTTTTTGTTATAGCATGAATTTCACTCTCTCTCTCTCTACCCGTGTATATATATATATATATATACATATATATATATATATATACATATTTATTATTTTTTTTTTTTAAGCATTTTTGAAGGTGCACCACTACTTCGCACTTTTTTTTTTGAAGCATTTTTGAAGGTGCGCCGCTACTTCGCGGATTTTCAGTTTTCGCGGGTGGTCTCGGTCCCCATTAACCGCGATAACCGAGGGTTCACTGTATTTTTTTCATTATCGAATTTTATTTTTTTCTATTCAAGTTTTGAGTTCATTTTCGTTTACTAAAATAACCTTGGGCTGCAACTACTATCACAGCAACGGCTCATTATATTTTGGCTGCTAAATATGCCAATTTGTCAGAGAGAAGACCGTGACAAAGAATGGCCCAATCGCAATAAACACTCTACACCATACGTTCCTCGTTGACGTGTACATGGGGTGTTGCAGAGCACAGGTTCCAAGCGTACCGATATTGCAAAATTGGGACAATGCGTGTGACGACACCAACTTCCGCCTCCTATGTCATCGAGCTTGGCGGCACGTTATCATTATGTATTTATTTGTAACAATTTTGACGTTGAGAGTGATATTAAAACTTAAGTAATGTGGTAGTTAAGAAAAAACCCTGGCTTGGGACCCACCGGAACAAGCTATAGCTTCATTTGTACTATTTGAGGCGCTCTCACAATCTGCGGCGCATGCACACAAGGTCGCTAAGTACGCTAGCTGCACTCGGACAAAACACGTAGGTGACTTTAAAAGAGTGACCGAAATTGCACACATGCAACTGTTTATCATAATGTCATAATTTGATATGTACATTTGAAGAGAATTTTTTTCAGCATGGGCACAAGAATTCCACCGAACATCGCCAGTTCAATGGGATTTTGGTTAAGTCCGCAAATAATTGTGGACAATATACTTTGGCTGCGCGCTCGAATAATTTTACTCGTATATACTTCAATGAGGGTGTAGTGTGGGTATCGGGATCTTTAACACGCCCTAACACGAAGCTGACTCTCCAACCGCCACAGCCTTTTAATGACGAAATTATAAAATAAACAAAAACACTGTTCAACAACATAAAATAAAATAAAAAATCACATCATACTTACATTTATAAACTTTAATCCTCAAGAACATTATTCTCAGGTTGACCGAAAGACGAGGACACGGGAGCGCCTCGGGCATGTTCTTCTTCCTTGTGTAGGCGAATGACGTTTTAAGGTGCTTGTCCGCCACCTGCTGTGCTGAACTATGTATTAAATAAGAAAAGCAAATTGTTGAATGTTTTTTCCCCAATGAAGACTGAATTGTAAAATACCCGGAAATGGCTTTTCTGTTTTATTGTGCATTTAAAAAAAATTCAGATTGTCCTTTTTTGTTGAGATAATTGTTGAATATTGAAATTGCACATGTAACTGGTAATTTAGTTTTAGATATTATTTGAACCAGTGGAGGGCCATGCATTTCACACCTGGGCCTTCAATGAAGTCCTACTTCGTCCTACTTGAATAAATCCCCCTCATAATACCATAATTTATGACACCACGGGTGGACAAACAATATACAGAAAAGCACTTAGACAGCACTGACCGAGTGTTGGACGATATAGCTTCTCTTGAAAGGTCCGTGTTGAAAATGGCCTCGCAAGTGAATCTTCAATTTCTAAAGATAAAGATGTCTTTTAATTGTCCCATAACGGGGACATTTGCAGTGTTACAGCAGCAAAGATATACATCACACAGTGGCACCGACGTAATGTAGCCGTTAATGTATAACATTGGCAGCAGGCATTCATAAAAAGCATGCAAATATACACAGTATATACGTATATACACAGATCCCCATGTATATACACACTTACAGCCCACAACATATACAAGTGTAAGGAAACACTCCTAATGCCTGTCTATGGTTCAGAGGGGAAATAAATAAAAACGCTGCAATGATAAAAAAAAATACTGAATGATTGAAAATACTGCAATGATAAAAATACTGCAAGAATAAAAGTACTGTACCCAGCCAACATGTCCAACTGGGCCCCAAATGGGGTAAATGCGGGATTCCTGGGTACCAAGTGGGAATGGGCTAGAAGTGGGCAATGGTACAGGGTTCCATGTGGGCGCCATCTGGGATTGGTGGGCATGGGCTTAAACTGGGCAAATGTTGTGGGTGCAATACGGGTTGTGTATGGGCTAAGTGGGCATGGGTTAGAACTGGTAAAGATAAAGATAAAGATGTCCTTTATTAGTCCCACAATGGGGAAATTTGAGGTGTTACAGCAGCAAAGATATAGCTCACACAGAGTCGGCGGCGTAATGTAGCCGTTAATGTATAACATTAGCAGCAGACATTCATAAAAAGCATGCAAATATACACAGTATAAACGTATCTAAGTGTAAGGAAACACTCCTAATGTCTGTCCATTATACAGAGGGGAAAATGCTGTAATGATAAAAACTACTGAATCTACTACTGAAACCATTTATAGGTCCTATTTGGGTTATGTGTGGGCTAAGTGGGCATGGGTTAGAACTGGTCAACCATGTGAGGGTCTCATATGGGCTGTATATGGGCCAAGTGGGCATGGGTTAGAGCTGGTCAACCATGTCTGGGTCCTATTTGGGTTATGTGTGGGCTAAGTGGGCATGGGTTAGAAGTGGTCACCATTTATCGGTCCTGTTTGGGTTATGTGTGGGATAAGTGGGCATAGGTTAGAGCTGGTCAACCATGTCTGGGTCCTGTATGGGTTATAGATGAGCTAAGCGGGCATGGGTTTGAAAATTTGTTCTGGAGCCTTTTTGATATTTAATGCATGCTATGCTAATAGTAACCACCCGAAGACTATTCTCAGTAGAACTATTCAATGGATGCCAAAACGATAGAGACATGGCCATGGAGCCTATGCTGCGAGATTGTGAAAGGACTAAAATAAGTGTAGGATTTTTGAGGACCAGAAGTCAGCTTTTATTAGGTTTGACATTGATTTAACTTATGGAACAATGCAAATTATGGTCGGGTTGTTGTTGGACTTTTTCCGCTTTTGACTAAGGGACGGGTGTTTTTATTTTCTGGGACTCTTTAGAACAAGCGGCACGGTGGCGGACTGGTTAGCAAGTCCGCATCACAGTACAGAAGTGCAAGGTTCTCCCTATGCCTGCTAGGGTTTTCGCCGGTTTCCTCCCACTTTCCAAAAACATTCATGATAGGTTGATTGGTCACTGGTCCAAGGTCTGAGTGTGAGAGCGGATGGTTGCTTGTCTCTGTGTGCCCTGCGATTGACTGGCAACCAGTTCAGGGTGTACCCTGTCGACTGCCCGAAGACAGCTGGGATAGGCTCCAGCACTCCCGGGGACCCTTGTGAGGACAAGAAGCAGTACAGAGGATTGATTGATTTATTAAAATTAAAATTAAATTCATGTATTTATCTATGCTAAATTTAACAACGCTGGACGTTATATTTTGTGAATTTACATGTACCCCCAACTGTGACATTTTATAATATTCCAGACAGCTAAGATTGTCATCTATGAACTATTTGACAAGGCAGGTCCAGCATTGTCAGCCACATCCAACAGTCAACACAGTTACTTTTTTTTTAATAAACAAAATCAACATTATTAATTAATGTTATTTTATTAATTCTGTATGCTGTGAAAGATCTTTATTCAAAGTATATTTGAAGTTATTTCTACCTTATTGCTTGATTTTTGTAGATTCAAGTTGGAGTTGTCAAAATTACAGATTCTTTTGAAGGCAGCATATTCAAACTGTGAGAAAAGGAGCGAATGCAAGCTACGCGGTCTTTGAGGTGCGGCAGAAGAGCTGAAAGCACGGTGAGTCCCGAACGATAATTGAATTAATTAATTAATCTTGGGTAAATGTCTGGCTCTCATTTTTTAGACTTACTTTACAATGTGTTTTGTAATTTTTCAAGGTTGCCTGTGTTGGAAAACTGCTTGGTGCGTTAGCTAAAACACAGTATGCTAAAATGATAAGTGACGAGAACACAGAGGGTATATCAACAACGTACGTACTCGAATTATTTTGGGGAAAACTTAAGTACATTATAATCACCCTTTTAATAATACTGATAAGCGTTGTGTGTTTTATTTATTTTTATGAGGACCTTTACAACGAGCTACATATTGTTAGCATTGGGCCTACGACGCTAAACACAGTGTCCCTCGATCTCTCTCCAAAATTCTCCAAAAGACTTAAGCTTTCACTCAAATTAATACAATCTACTCCACTAGCTCATTTAAGGCTTTTTTGTGATGTGTTTGATTTGGGTAAGTAAAGCAAAACATATTAACTGTTGAATGTTGCCTGTTATTTAAATAATAGAAATTCAAGATGAAAGTTGAACAGATATTGAAATGCTAGATTGGCTCATTCAGAATCATGCCACAATGTGCTTTGTATGTTTTGTGTGTGGGTTTATCAAGCTCTAATTCAATGCAGTGTCCAAAACGAGCGCGCATAATTGTTGGATGAATGTTGGTTAATAGAGTCAGATAATAGTTCCAACAGTTGAACAGATGTTGAAATGCTAGATTGGCTCATTCAGAATCATGCCACAATGTGCTTTGTATGTTTTGTGTTTAGGCTTATCAAGCTCTAATTCAATGCAGTGTTGAGCTGCATTTGAGAGGAACTACGTAAGTAACTAATGTGGAAAAATTGTGACTTCTTTGTGTACTTTTATTTTGAATATTCAAATTTTGTGGGTAAAGGTTAGAGAAAATAAGTTAAAAATGAGAGCTGTACAGGTATTTAAGTTTTTGGTTTGTAAAATACCCGAATGTGGGTTTCAGCCGGTGAGGCAATGATTGGACAGAGCAAAAGCTATGCTCCAAAATAGAAGTGATTACACCTTCACTAGACTAACCTGCAGCTAATTACATAATTATAAAATTAACACTTTAACCTGGCTTCCCCATCACAGATGTATTCTTTTAAATGCAAAGCTTTTTGTTCTAGCTTTTGTTGTTAAATGACATTCATGCCCAAGTGTCTATGCATCCATTGCAGGGATGTTTTCTCAAGTGACGAGTCTGAAGCCTGTGATGACGAAGTACCATCTACACCTCCCCATGGATTGTCACAGAGAAAAAGCTTCCTAACCAAGAGAGGCGCTGCAGAAGGTCCTTGAGTACGTCCAACGTGTTGAGTCTGTGAGTCTACTGCAGGATCTAATGCAGGTATGAAAATGATGAAATTTTAATGTATTATCTTCAAAATTATAAATAATTATTTAATTTCTTGAAATATAAAATTAGGTACCCTAAACCCAAGTAGGAACCCCAGTCCCAGTACATTCCTGATTCTGGAGCTACAGAGATCAAACCATCCTACTGTATCACTAAATAGCCCCACCTCTAAAACCCTGATTCGGAAGGCCGAGTTGAAAGACTTCAGAGTTCAAGATGGTCAACTGCAACTATGATAAGCCGAATGTGTTCACCCCAAGTCGGAAACTGAGAAAAAGACTCAATTTTCACATGATTTCAGTCCCTTCTATATTTAAAAGAACGTATTGGGGCTCTAAAAATGTGAAATATTTTTACAAGTATTTCTTTTACTACTCATAGGCAGTTTCATAATAATAGTACAATTTGGCATCGTGTATTGTTTTTTGGTTCCATTCAAAATGCACAAGACGTATAGACATATTTTGTTTGTGGATCGCTGCAGCATCACACGAGCGCACAGAGACAAACGTGGCAGCAACTTAAAACAATTAAAATATCGAATCGAAATCGGGAACTGAAAATCAAAAATCGAATCGGGGCTAGAGTGAATCGTTACCTCCCTAATCATAATCATTTTGGTAGAATGTTGGGCTCTTGCCCTTTGAGTGTATATGGCGTTACCGAAGCTGTTCACTTAATCGACAATTCCTTTCCTGTGACGTTTATCATACCCAGTTTAACTGCCAAAATATTTTTAAGTGTGTGATGATTATCTGGATCGAGTGACACCCATGTTATAATGGTTGCAGGTATTGGTGGATTGGACGATAGTGTCAGAACAATGATGGCGTTCATCATGACAAATCCTCTGTCTCTGAAGTACAATCTCTTTGGACATCGTAGCAAGAACAAGCGCCGAGACCTGCCTTTTTCTGATGTTCTATACGGTAATATATATATATATATATATTTTTTTTTTTAAGGGATTGTGGTGTGAAGACATTTCAGCATGTCCCATAAGGTTTCACAATCATTAAATAGCTTTACTAAGTTGACTTCTTGTCTTTTTTGTTTTAGGAGCACTGAAAAGGAATGGAGCCACAAAGGACATCAACGAGAAGGACACAGGCAACCCTGTCCAAGTGGTTCATGGGAGCTTGTGATCAAGGTGGGAATAGGGCAGTTCGAGCTCGGAGATCTCAAGGCAACTGTCAGGTTTAAAACGTCCTGACGCCATTTTTAGACTGAAGGTGGCATAAATCCAGACCAAACCAGTTAGAGTTTTGTTTTTGACCATTCGCGAATGGGAGAGGAAGTCAGGAGGTGAAGCAGGCGTCTTGCCAGTTCAATCTCGCGCACTCTCTCTCACTCTCTACCACCCGTTCGGTCTTTTATCAGCAACCTAAGCAGACAATGGAGGTCTGTCTGAAATTCTAGCAGGCAGGCAGGAAGCAATCAACCACAGTAGTCAGTCAGGAATTCGAAACTAAAGTGTGTGCGTGTGTTCCAGTTGTGCGCGTGTGTGCTAAAGCAATAATGTGAGTGTCTGTGTGTGTGTGCGCAATTATAACTGATACAAATAGTGTATAAAAACATGATTAGAAATACACAAACTATTTACATATCCTCATCCCATCTCACATTCCCCCGTTTGTGGGTTTAAATCATGTCCTTACGGCTTTAAGACAGATCATCATAATGAAATCATACAACAGTGTGGTCATCCGTGGAGGGGCGAAAACCCTCAGTAGGGACAAAATTCCCCTCCTCCCTTCCGGCGTGGAACGAGATTCTCATGGTATGTTGGTCACTTGGGAATAAAACATAAAAAAACTTCAATATACCTAGTGAAAAATAACAAAACTGTCTCCACGCAGAGCTTGTCTCCACGCAGAGCTTGTCTCTGCGGCGACTTGATGGAGGCCCTTGCCTCGTTGTAGGAGGGGACAGCCGTCTTTACCTCCCGGATCTTCGTGTGTGGTGTATGTGTGTGCATGTGTGGGGGCAGGGGCAAAAGGGTCCATGTGTTATTTAGGTTTCAGTGTCCAGTTCGAGTTTGTCATTGTCCAGTTCGAATTCGTCATTCTCAACATCAATCAGGTTGTAATGGTACATTTGGGCAACAAACATGCAGTTAATAATCATCTTTGTCATAAGAATAATGCAACATGAACAGACTACACATAACAAAAATGAAAACCATAATTATCCCGATATATTGTCTTTCAAATTCTTCGTAGTGGTCATAACATCAATAATTGTTTCATTTTATTAAAAATGTAAATGCAGTAATGTTCTCCAATCAAGGCTAAAATTCTTTATGTACGTCATTAATTTCCAAACAATATCTAATCTTTTTGTTCTGTGGCTTCAACATTCGTATCTGTGGCTGGTTGTGCGGTTCCGATGTGCGTGTGGTCCGATATTGTGACTCAGGTGGGCTCCTGTTCGAGGGATTCGCGTTGCTCGGCCTTTAGCTGGAAACCGGAGAAGCTTGTACTGCAACTGGTGGATCCAGCTGCCACGCCCCGCGACCTTTGCTGCCGTCGGGGTCACTGCAATCATCTGGCGAGGGCCATCTCAGCATTCACTTGTCCCAACGAAGTCGTTTCAGCACCTTGAAGAAGAGTTGGTCTCCCACACGGACGTGATTTCTCTGTGGATCAGAACACACTGACCAGTAATTGCGTCTTTTTTTTTTTTTTTTTTTTTTGGTCAAAACATGTTTCCCATGTGGACTGGGACTGATGTGCCAGTCGCTGGTGGTTCTGATGAACCTGAGAGTCGATAGGGGATAGTGTCCTAACTTCGGCTGGCACTATCCTCATTGCTGTGATTGAAACACAGTCTGGTCATTGTCTCCTTTTTTTCCCTCATTGTCTTGATAAGTCTGCCCTTAACAGTCCCATTAGTGCGTTCCACAAGTCCTGCAGACTGTATGCACAATGACGCTTTGAGTCAATTTTGCAACAACTGTCCCACTTGTTACAACATCATTCACAAATGCATAATTTTCACTTCAAATCACTTCTTGAAATTCCAAATGTCAGGATAATTTGTGTTAGGTTGAAGATGTATTTTATCCCATATTTTACTCTATTAGTATTGCAAAAGAATTGTTCCACAGCGTGACCCATGTTTGACCATATGGATGAGAAGACTTCACAGAGAAGCGGATGCCTGAAGACTGGATCAACGTCTGCAACATCAAAGGAGGTGTGCTGAGACACACCTCTGAAACAAAAGGACTGAGACTTTAGTACCAGAGCACTAAAAGGGCATATCTGCCTTTTCAATCAGTGGATGACTGCCATTGATGTCTGTCTTTCCTCTTGTGTCTGAGATGTTTACATGTTCCTGCTGGTGCTCCCCCCTTCATCCCTTAGTGCAAATACATTGTATTGTTAGGGACTTCCCTAATAAAATAGAGGGCTCGGCGGAGTGTGCTCCAGAACGAATTTGGAGATGTAACTGAGCACACCTCCGTTCGTTCTCCTCGCGAGTAAAAGATCAACTCTTGTCTTCCTTCCATTCATTTAGCCTATGTTCAGTGAATGCTTAGGTGATTGAACCTGACAATTTGATTACACAACACTTTTTCCAACTGTTTTAGCATCAACATATGTTGTCGGAAACAACTTAATCCATTTTGAAAACATATGAATTACAACCAAACAATATTGCATCTCAAACAAATAACACTGTCTAAAAAAAAGTTTTTTGTTGAAAAGTCTGTATGTGGGAACAATTTCATATCATACTACCCCTCTCTTGACACATGGTTATGCTCGTGTGTCACTCTTATTACTTTTCCAATCAATGAATTAGGCAGCCAGGATTTGCCATCTGCCAATTTGCTGATCCTGTCCTCAGCAATGTTTGCACCTTTGTTCTCCCAATGTGTGCGTTCAATTACTGGTACCTTTTTCCCTGGCGTGGGATCAAATTGTCAAGTTGATTTTCTGCGTGTGGGGGTGTGTTCATTTTCCCTTTTAGCTGCGCTGTGTCGATATAAAGGCGAGGCAGTTTCCAATTGTAATTGTGTCATTTTCTGTTAAGTGAATTTTGCGTTCACAAATAACTATTTTAGACGTGCTTTATGCACAACTTTTCTTTTCCTGTTGTGGTTTTTAAAGCCCAATGTCGACAGAACGCATGAACATTTATCTTGATTGTCAGTCCACATTGTAACCATACAACTCATACAAGATGGGAAACCCCAAATTTTAATTAGCTCACACCCGCCTACGCTCTTCCTGCTTATCCTAACAATCTCTTATCCGTTGGTATCACAATGTTAGTACTCCCATCGCATAAAAGTCAGTTTGATTTCAGGCTGCGACCTTGGTTCTCAAACACTTTTACTTCTTATCAGTCTGGAATGCCCACCTGGTCTGTGTTACAAGTCTGAGTTCCTCCAGTCGGGAGGAAGGTCAAGTCGCGGTTTGGTGATAATTTGGACGGCTCCACAGTCGTGTGGCGCCTCCTAGATGATGCGGGGAAAAAATGACGCTGGGCTGAAATGCACCGCAACTTATCAGTATAATGTGTCCCTGTGACAATTAGGCCGGCGTGCAATGTGAATGTGGTGGGAAAAGAATGTAATTTTTTGATTCCTTAAAGCAGCAGTGAAAGCTCTTAATCACACTCTAAGTGGTTCTCTGCCACGAAATCCAAATTGTTGTGACTAAATATGCAAATGAATTCATTTTGCCCTGGTTCCTGCAGTAACCCAGGCTAATGAAGTCATTTTTTGCAGTCACTGTTTTGCTCAAATGGCTTATAATAATTTGGTAGTGCGTTAAGATGCTTTGTCGATACAATCTTGTAGTGTATCTTCACAAGTTCCAACATACACAACCCATTCCATGGCCATGACGATACTGTTTTAAAGATTACCAAGGCTTGTTGGACCTTTCTCTGCCACATAAATTACAGCCCTGAGAGGCACTGGGCCTCAACTTTATCTATGAAGGGTCAGGGATTTAATGGGGGTCACCGAGGCGTCCCAAGGAAAGTTTTTACAGAAAAGTGGTCTGGCAATATCTTTTCTCTTTCTTATCACTGACAATGCGCCCCTTTAAAGTTTTGACGTTTGTTTGAATTCGCCCGTGCTTATTAATTCTATTGAAGTCCAATTTTGTCAGTGTATCACGGCCTAATGAGTAAAACGCATGTTGATGTAGAACTCCTTCTACACACACTTTTATGTTTGACTTTTTACGTCACGTGATCCTCCATTGCTACCACAACTCGTCCTGAAAAGTTAATGTTTTGTAACAAGACTTACTGCTTCCTCCTTTCTTTCTTTTCTTTTTCCTTCCTTCTGCCCAACACGTTCATGCTTTCTGTGCATAATTTAGAATTTTCTTTTCCATTTTACAAGTTGGCCAATTTAAATTAGGTTGTTTTATTTGAAAAGCCTGTAATTCTCTTTTTTTTCCCCTTTTCACCTAATCACAAATTTCTTATCACAAAAATGAACATGTTAATTCTATTTTATTTCCTATTTTTCCAATCTTGTGACTCATTTCACTTCAACCAGTTCTACCTTAAAGTGGACAAGTACACATCAATGTTTTTTGTAGTTTCTATTTTCTTCTCTGCTTTAATGAAAATTATAGCCCTTCTAGCCAAATTTTTCCTGTGTCATTTCTATCTCTGCATTTCATTCCATTTCTGGCCTACCTTAATACTAAAACAAAAATGCTCTTTCAAAAATTAAAACTATCTAAAACTAGTGATGGCAAAATGAAGCCCCATAAAGCAGCCAAGCCCTGCAGGGAAATACTTCACACACGAATGGGCTTCGAGATGCTTCATTTTTCTTGACTACGCCATCCCATGGACAGAAAAATGTATAACATGCTTGGTGCATGCAATAAAATGGTGAGCTGTAAATCATGCTCTGCCCACCAAACAATATGTATTTGAAGAGTGATTTTAATTGTTCTGTTTTACTTTGTCTTCTAACTTCTCCAATATTCAGACAGCTCCGCCGAGACCAACGTTTCACCCCCACACTGATATAAAATGGACCCAACCGTTTGGGTCTCTTTCCAAATTTGGTACCAAAGCCTCCCCCACAGTGCGGCAGCTATCTTGAATTGGCCCGTTCCCAGAAAGTTTTACTTCATTCAGTGTCATTCAGTATTATTCAAAATCTTTCAGTGTCATTCCAAATCATTCAATGTCATTCACAATCTTTCCACATCCTTCCACCTTCCATCGTTCAGTGTCATTCCACATTCTCTTTCATATATAACATAACATAACAATAACATAATCCTGGGTCAGCAGACACCTAATTAATGTGTTAATACATGATACATTTTTCTATAAGCAACCCTTATGATTGTAACGTATTTTTAATTCTTTCTAGGCGGGAACTGTCCGAACAAAAAATTCATGCAATTTGTAATTAGACACTTTGTCATACAAAAAGTCACTCAGGGCAAGAGAAAAAAAATTGTCACTTGCCCAAGTTGGGCAAGTAATTTGGCCACTCGGGCAAGGCAAATTTTAGTGGCACTTGCCCTATGGGCAAGCAGTTTTTAAAGTTAACTTCGAACCCTGTGATGGTGTCTTGTGACCTGTCTTTATCAGCTGATGTTCCATGAAGGCGTGCCTTACCTGTCACAAGAATGAAGGCAAGTCACGCCCCCCGCTGTCCATTCACTCCGCCAAGACGCTGCTCCAGGTGGTAGAGAGGATGAAGGCTCCCTTGTCTCTGTTCATGGTTTTTATGCCTCGCTTGCAGATCTCAATGGCCTCTCTGATCCAGCGCTGTAGTTTGTTCTCTTCTGTGCGGATGACCCTGCCCTTCTCCCGGTCCATGATGTGGTTTTCCCTTTTGCAGTGGTCAGTGATTGCTGATTTGTAATGTTCATGTTGTGCTTGTTCTTTTACTGCTCTGATTTTTTAATTTTTTTGACAGGTAAGTCACACCCTCATGGAACATCAGCTGATAAAGACTGGTCTCAAGACACCATCATGCGACACTCTGAAGAAGGCGAAAGACTCGCCGAAACATGTCAGGTAAAAAATTAACCTAAAACATAAATGTCTGCTTTTAATGAATCAGTCAAATATCAATAATAAGAAGACAAAATGAACCTAATACAAATAAATGAATGCTTAATAACTCCCCTGCACATGCTCCTAAAAATCCAAACCTTCACCTGTAAATAAAACGTCCCGACCTGAAGACATCTTAATGTTATTATTTTGTTTTACACACAGCGCCGCCAAGTGGAATCAAAAATTTGTTTTTATTTTAATTTTCACGTACTGCACGGTGCCCTTCTGACGAATCCGACTGAAAATTAGTCAGAAAAGACTCAAGACAATGATCTTACTCTCTGCCGAATTTTGTGACGTTTTGGCAAAAGGCGTGGCTATTACGGTGCTGAAAAGTCCGATTGTACTTTGTGACAACAAAAGCTCCGGCAACATGACTCAGATGATCCTATCTTCTCGAAGTTGTACACATTTGAGGATACTTCAGCCCTGAAGACTTCTACCAACTTATTTTTCATCGTAGTAGTAGCGCCACCAACTGGTAAAAGCTAATACAAGTTATTTTCTTGGATGTTTTTCTCCGTGCAACTCAACAAGGTCGCCCTCATATATGCTCGGATTACTGTTTCGGCCATGAGGATGTCACAATACGAAATTCGTCCTTTTTCGTGAAAGGTTGTGGGAGTGGCATTGCACTGTTCGGCAATAAAACAACGCTGATTATGAGGTTGTAAATATGAACGACAACTCGTGAAACTTTACACACACATCAGGCCGAGCAAATTTATAAATATATATATATATATATATATATATATATATATATATATATATATATATATATATATATATATATACGGGGAGAGAGAGAGTGAAATTCATGTTACAACAAAAAAAAACAAATTATTATTAAAACATATTATTTTTTAATTCCCCAGCCATTCTTTTTGTATTTATTTAATTACTCCGACTTTTACCTGCTGGTACGCCGTCCGGTGTGCCCTGTGAAATGAAAGGTGGCATTCTTTATTTATTTATTCATTTATTCATTCATAACTGACAGCCTCGCGCTCCGCTCGTGCCCGGGCGGAAGAGGTGCTCCAATTCGGCTTAACTGTGACACACGCCCGCCCTCCTCCCCCGGAACTTCCATTCGGTTAAACTTAGGGGCCGCTTGGCACCGCCCGTGCCCGGGGAAGGTGCTCCTCTTCGGCTTACTGTGACGCGAGCATACCCTCCTCCTCCGGAGCTTCCATTCAGTTAAACTTAGGGGCCGCTTGAAACCGCCCGTGCCCGGGGAAGGTGCTCCTCTTCGGCTTACTGTGACGCGAGCATCCCCTCCTCCTCCGGAGCTTCCATTCGGTTAAACTTAGGGGCCGCTTGGAACCGCCCGTGCCCGTGGAAGGTGCTCCTCTTCGGCTTACTGTGACGCGAGCATGCCCTCCTCCTCCGGAGCTTCCATTCGGTTAACCTTAGGGGCCGCTTGGAACCGCCCGTGCCCGGGGAAGGTGCTCCTCTTCGGCTTACTGTGACGCGAGCATGCCCTCCTCCTCCGGAGCTTCCATTCGGTTAAACTTAGGGGCCGCTTGGCACCGCCCGTGCCCGGGGAAGGTGTTCCTCTACGGCTTAACTGCCACGCACGCCGGCCGGAGCTCTGGTACGGTTCAAACCGCGCGAAACGTCGCCACCGATCGTGTCCGGGGGAACGTGCTCTTCTTCGTCCACTCTCCTCTTCGCCCACGCTCTTCTTCGGCGCACGCCGGCCGTCTAACTGCTCCAGCGCCCCGTCGTGCCGCTCGGCGAAACTACAATGCCCCCGAATATTTTTTAGACCCGCGAAGCACTGAACCCGCGAAAGGTGAACCGCGAAGTAGCGAGGGTTCACTGTATGTATAAGACCAAGACCTACAAAAAAGTCTCTTGGAGCAATGAGCTTGGTTTTACAGGAAGTCGGCCATTTTTAATTTACTTAAAAGGGGGCGGGTCACCACAATGGACTTTGTGTAGAAATTATTATTGGGGCCCGAGCAGCGACGGCGGCGAGGTCCCTATTGTTTTTGAAGAAATTATTATTAGGGCCCGAGCAGCGACCGCTACGAGGTCCCCATTGTTTTTGTGGAAATTATTATTATTTTTATTATTATTATTAGGGCCCGAGCAGTGACCGCTGCGAGGTCCCTATTGTTTTTCTAGAAATTGTTATTAGGGCCCGAGCTGCGACGGCTGCGAGGTCCCTATTGTTTTTGTAGAAAATATTATTACTTTTATTATTAATAATATTATTATTATTATTATTATTAGGGCCTGAGCAGCGACCGCTGCGAAGTCCCTATTGTTTTTGTAGAAATTATTATTATTATTATTTTTCCGATTGTTCGATCGCATTTTTGACCCCCGAAACATGCACAAAAACTCACCAAACTTGGCAGTCTCATCGGGCATGGCGAAAAATTTGATATTTTAACGTCTAATATGAACAGGAAGTGAGTTATGAATTTTTGAAAGTCCGACTTTTGCCCTTTTTTGCATGTTTACAGGGGTCATTCTTTTGCACCCTGATCCTAAAGGCTTCATCTGATTGCCTTAAAATTCTGTCTGTAGCATCTGAAGACCTGGGACAAACACTGGGGCTAAAATATTTTGTTTCCGAAATACTATATGACAGGGGCGGGGCTTCAAAGTTTTCACTTAAGATTTCTTTCGCCGCAATGGACAAAATGCTTAATAACTCTCCTGCACATGCTGCTAAAAATCCAAAACTTCACATGTACATAAAGAGTCTGTACCTGAAGACATCTATATGTTTATATTCAGTTATACACCTTGCGCCAATCAATATCATTTTTTACATTTTGACGTACTGCACGGTGCCCTTTTAACGAATCTGATTGAAAATTGGCTAGAAAAGACTCAAGACATTGATCTTACTCTATCCCTATTTTTGTGACTTTCCTTCGAAGGGCGTGGCTATTACGGTGCCGCAGAGTCTGATTATTCTCCGTGGCAACAAAAGTTCCTGCAAAATGATTCAGATGATCCATCTTCTCGAAATTTTTCACATTTGAGGATATTCAGGCCCTGAAGACGGCTGCCAACTTATTTTTGATCGCAGTGGTAGCGCCACCAACTGGTTAAAACAAATACAAATTATTTTTGTTGATGTTTTTCTCCGGGCAGGTTAACAAAATCTACCTTATATTTGCTCGGATGAGTGTTTAGGCCTTGAGCATGTCACAATACAAAAGTCTTTCGCCTTCTTCAGAGTGTCACATGATGGTGTCTTGTGACCCGTCTTTATCAGCTGATGTTCCATGAGGGCGTGACTTACCTGTCACAAGAATGAAGGCAAGTCACGCCCCCCGCTGTCCGTTCACTCCGCCAAGATGCTGGTCCAGGTGGTAGAGAGGATGAAGGCTCCCTTGTCTCTGTTCATGGTTTTTATGCCTCGCTTGCAGATCTCAATGGCCTCTCTGATCCAGCGCTGTTGTTTGTTCTCTTCTGTGCGGATGACCCTGCCCTTCTCCCGGTCCATGATGTGGTTTTCCCTTTTGCAGTGGTCAGTGATTGCTGATTTGTAATGTTCATGTTGTGCTTGTTCTTTTACTGCTCTGATTTTTTTCATTTTTTTGACAGGTAAGCCACACCCTCATGGAACATCAGCTCAAGACACCATCATGCGACACTCTGAAGAAGGCGAAAGACTCGCCGAAACATGTCAGGTAAAAAATTATCCTAAAACATAATTGTCTGCTTTTAATGAATCAGTCAAATATCAATAATAAGAAGACAAAATGAACCTAATACAAATAAATGAATGCTTAATAACTCCCCTGCACATGCTCCTAAAAATCCAAACCTTCACCTGTAAATAAAACGTCCCGACCTGAAGACATCTTAATGTTATTATTTTGTTATACACACAGTGCCGCCAAGTGGAATCAAAAAATTTTTTTTATTTTAATTTTCACGTACTGCACGGTGCCCTTTTGACGAATCCGACTGAAAATTAGTCAGAAAAGAGTCTAGACAATGATCTTACTCTCTGCCGAATTTTGTGACGTTTTGGCAAAAGGCGTGGCTATTACGGTGCTGAAAAGTCCGATTGTACTCTGTGGCAACAAAAGCTCCAGCAACATGACTCAGATGATCCTATCTTCTCGAAGTTGCACACATTTGAGGATACTTAAGCCCTGAAGACATCTACCAACTTATTTTTCATCGTAGTAGTAGCGCCACCAACTGCTAATAGCTAATACAAGTTATTTTCTTGGATGTTTTTCTCCGTGCAACTCAACAAGGTCGCCCTCATATATGCTCGGATGACTGTTTCGGGCCATGAGGATGTCATAATACGAAATTTGTCCTTTTTCATGAAAAGTTGTGGGAGTGGCATTGCACTGTTCGGCAATAAAACAACGCTGATTATGAGGTTCTAAATATGAACAACAACTCGTGAAACTTTACACACACATCAGGCCGAGCAAATTTATCAATATTTTATACGTGAGTTGTGCAGCTTTTTTGAAATGGCTCACCATGGCCCTCGAGAAATGTTCAAAAAAGCAGCCCTGGTTGAGTGTTTCACCTCGCTTTTTGTAAATTTTATGGAGTACAGTGAACCCTCGGTTATCGCGGTTAATGGGGACCGAGACCACCCGCGAAAACTGAAAATCCGCGAAGTAGCGGCGCACCTTCAAAAATGCTTAAAAAAAATATACAATATATATAATAAATATATATATATATATATATATATATATATATATATATATATATATATATATATATACGGGGGGAGAGAGAGAGAGAGAGAGTGAAATTCATGTTATAACAAAAAAAACAAATTATTATTAAAACGTATTATTTTTTTATTCCCCAACCATTCTTTTTGTATTTATTTAATTACTCCGACTTTTACCTGCTGGTACGCCGTCCGGTGTGCCCTGTGAAATGAAAGGTGGCATTCTTTATTTATTTATTCATTTATTCATTCATAACTGACAGCCTCGCGCTCCGCTCGTGCCCGGGCAGAAGAGGTGCTCCAATTCGGCTTAACTGTGACACACGCCCGCCCTCCTCCCCCGGAGCTTCCATTCGGTTAAACTTAGGGGCCGCTTGGCACCGCCCGTGCCCGGGGAAGGTGCTCCTCTTCGGCTTACTGTGACGCGAGCATGCCCTCCTCCTCCGGAGCTTCCATTCGGTTAAACTTAGGGGCCGCTTGGAACCGCCCGTGCCCGGGGAAGGTGCTCCTCTTCGGCTTACTGTGACGCGAGCATGCCCTCCTCCTCCGGAGCTTCCATTCGGTTAAACTCAGGGGCCGCTTGGAACCGCCCGTGCCCGGGGAAGGTGCTCCTCTACGGCTTAACTGCCACGCACGCCGGCCGGTGCTCTGGTACGGTCCGAACCGCGCGAAACGTCGCCACCGATCGTGTCCGGGTGAACGTGCTCTTCTTCGTCCACTCTCCTCTTTGCCCACGCTCTTCTTCGGCGCCCGCCGGCCGTCTAACCGCTCCAGCGCCCCGTCGTGCCGCTCGGCGAAACTACAATGCCCCCGAATATTTTTTAGACCCGCGAAGCACTGAACCCGCGAAAGGTGAACCTCGAAGTAGCTAGGGTTCACTGTATGTATAAGACCAAGACCTACAAAAAAGTCTCTTGGAGCAATGAGCTAGGTTTTACAGGAAGTCGGCCATTTTGAATTTACTTAAAAGGGGGCGGGTCTCCACAATGGACTTTGTGTAGAAATTATTATTGGGGCCCGAGCAGCGACCGCGTCGAGGTCCCTATTGTTTTTGTAGAAATTATTATTACTTTTATTATTATTATTATTATTATTATTAGGGCCTGAGCAGCGACCGCTGCGAAGTCCCTATTGTTTTTGTAGAAATTATTATTATTATTATTTTTCCGATTGTTCGATCGCATTTTTGACCCCCGAAACATGCACAAAAACTCACCAAACTTGGCAGTCTCATCGGGCATGGCGAAAAATTTTATATTTTTTAACGTCTAATATGAACAGGAAGTGAGTTATGAATTTTTGAAAGTCCGACTTTTGCCCTTTTTTGCATGTTTACAGGGGTCATTCTTTTGCACCCTGATCCTAAAGGCTTCATCTGATTGCCTTAAAGTTCTGTCTGGAGCATCTTAAGACCTGGGACAAACACTGGGGCTAAAATTTTTTGTTTCCGAAATACTATATGACGGGGGCGGGGCTTCAAAGTTTTCACTTAAGATTTCCTTCGCCGCAATGGACAAAATGCTTAATAACTCTCCTGCACGTGCTGCTAAAAATCCAAAACTTCACATGTACATAAAGAGTCGGTACCTGAAGACATCTATATGTTTATATTCAGTTATACACCTTGCGCCAATCAATATAAATTTTTACATTTTGACGTACTGCACGGTGCCCTTTTAACGAATCCGATTGAAAATTGGCTAGAAAAGACTCAAGACATTGATCTTACTCTATCCCTATTTTTATGACTTTCCTTCAAAGGGCGTGGCTATTACGGTGCCGCAGAGTCTGATTATTCTCCGTGGCAACAAAAGTTCCTGCAAAATGATTCAGATGATCCATCTTCTGGAAATCTTTCACATTTGAGGATATTCAGGCCCTGAAGACGGCTGCCAACTTATTTTTGATCGCAGTGGTAGCGCCACCAACTGGTTAAAACAAATACAAATTATTTTCGTTGATGTTTTTCTCCGGGCAGGTTAACAAAATCTACCTTATATTTGCTCGGATGAGTGTTTAGGCCTTGAGCATGTCACAATACGAAAGTCTTTCGCCTTCTTCAGAGTGTCACATGATGGTGTCTTGTGACCCGTCTTTATCAGCTGATGTTCCATGAGGGCGTGACTTACCTGTCACAAGAATGAAGGCAAGTCACGCCCCCCGCTGTCCGTTCACTCCGCCAAGATGCTGGTCCAGGTGGTAGAGAGGATGAAGGCTCCCTTGTCTCTGTTCATGGTTTTTATGCCTCGCTTGCAGATCTCAATGGCCTCTCTGATCCAGCGCTGTTGTTTGTTCTCTTCTGTGCGGATGACCCTGCCCTTCTCCCGGTCCATGATGTGGTTTTCCCTTTTGCAGTGGTCAG
Source organism: Idiotropiscis lumnitzeri (assembly GCF_059441095.1). Taxonomy (NCBI): domain Eukaryota; kingdom Metazoa; phylum Chordata; class Actinopteri; order Syngnathiformes; family Syngnathidae; genus Idiotropiscis; species Idiotropiscis lumnitzeri. The sequence goes on from NW_028283650.1 coordinate 202,077, forward strand.
TGATTGCTGATTTGTAATGTTCATGTTGTGCTTGTTCTTTTACTGCTCTGATTTTTTCATTTTTTTGACAGGTAAGTCACACCCTCATGGAACATCAGCTCAAGACACCATCATGCGACACTCTGAAGAAGGCGAAAGACTCGCCGAAACATGTCAGGTAAAAAATTAACCTAAAACATAATTGTCTGCTTTTAATGAATCAGTCAAATATCAATAATAAGAAGACAAAATGAACCTAATACAAATAAATGAATGCTTAATAACTCCCCTGCACATGCTCCTAAAAATCCAAACCTTCACCTGTAAATAAAACGTCCCGACCTGAAGACATCTTAATGTTATTATTTTGTTATACACACAGTGCCGCCAAGTGGAATCAAAAATTTGTTTTTATTTTAATTTTCACGTACTGCACGGTGCCCTTTTGACGAATCCGACTGAAAATTAGTCAGAAAAGACTCAAGACAATGATCTTACTCTCTGCCGAATTTTGTGACGTTTTGGCAAAAGGCGTGGCTATTAAGGTGCTGAAAAGTCCAATTGTACTCTGTGGCAACAAAAGCTCCGGCAACATGACTCAGATGATCCTATCTTCTCGAAGTTGTACACATTTGAGGATACTTCAGCCCTGAAGACATCTACCAACTTATTTTACATCGTAGTAGTAGCGCCACCAACTGGTAAAAGCTAATACAAGTTATTTTCTTGGATGTTTTTCTCCGTGCAACTCAACAAGGTCGCCCTCATATATGCTCGGATTACTGTTTCGGCCATGAGGATGTCACAATACGAAATTCGTGATTTTTCGTGAAAAGTTGTGGGAGTGGCATTGCACTGTTCGGCAATAAAACAAAGCTGATTATGAGGTTCTAAATATGAACGACAACTCGTAAAACTTTACACACACATCAGGCCGAGCAAATTTATCAATATTTTATAAGTTAGTTGTGCAGCTTTTTTGAAATGGCTCGCCATGGCCCTCGAGAAATGTTAAAAAAAAGCAGCTCTGGTTGAGTGTTTCACCTCGCTTTTTGTAAATTTTATGGAGTACAGTGAACCCTCGGTTATCGCGGTTAATGGGGACCGAGACCACCCGCGAAAACTGAAAATCCGCGAAGTAGCGGCGCACCTTCAAAAATGCTTAAAAAAAATATACAATATATATAATAAATATATAAATATATATATATATATATATATATATATATATACGGGGAGAGAGAGAGTGAAATTCATGTTATAACAAAAAAACCAAATTATTATTAAAACGTATTATTTTTTTATTCCCCAGCCATTCTTTTAGTATTTATTTAATTACTCCGACTTTTACCTGCTGGTACGCCGTCCGGTGTGCCCTGTGAAATGAAAGGTAGCATTCTTTATTTATTTATTCATTTATTCATTCATAACTGACAGCCTCGCGCTCCGCTCGTGCCCGGGCAGAAGAGGTGCTCCAATTTGGCTTAACTGTGACACACGCCCGTCCTCCTCCCCCGGAGCTTCCATTCGGTTAAACTTAGGGGCCGCTTGGCACCGCCCGTGCCCGGGGAAGGTGCTCCTCTTCGGCTTACTGTGACGCGAGCATGCCCTCCTCCTCCGGAGCTTCCATTCGGTTAAACTTAGGGGCCGCTTGGAACCGCCCGTGCCCGGGGAAGGTGCTCCTCTTCGGCTTACTGTGACGCGAGCATGCCCTCCTCCTCCGGAGCTTCCATTCGGTTAACCTTAGGGGCCGCTTGGAACCGCCCGTGCCCGGGGAAGGTGCTCCTCTTCGGCTTACTGTGACGCGAGCATGCCCTCCTCCTCCGGAGCTTCCATTCGGTTAAACTTAGGGGCCGCTTGGCACCGCCCGTGCCCGGGGAAGGTGCTCCTCTACGGCTTAACTGCCACGCACGCTGGCCGGAGCTCTGGTACGGTCCGAACCGCGCGAAACGTCGCCACCGATCGTGTCCGGGGGAACCTCCTCTTCTTCGTCCACTCTCCTCTTCGCCCACGCTCTTCTTCGGCGCACGCCGGCCGTCTAACCGCTCCAGCGCCCCGTCGTGCCGCTCGGCGAAACTACAATGCCCCCGAATATTTTTTAGACCCGCGAAGCACTGAACCCGCGAAAGGTGAACCGCGAAGTAGCGAGGGTTCACTGTATGTATAAGACCAAGACCTACAAAAAAGTCTCTTGGAGCAATGAGCTAGGTTTTACAGGAAGTCGGCCATTTTGAATTTACTTAAAAGGGGGCGGGTCACCACAATGGACTTTGTGTAGAAATTATCATTGGGGCCCGAGCAGCGACGGCGGCGAGGTCCCTATTGTTTTTGTAGAAATTATTATTAGGGCCTGAGCAGCGACCGCTACGAGGTCCCCATTGTTTTTGTGGAAATTATTATTATTTTTATTATTATTATTATTAGGGCCCGAGCAGTGACCGCTGCGAGGTCCCTATTGTTTTTCTAGAAATTGTTATCAGGGCCCGAGCTGCGACGGCTGCGAGGTCCCTATTGTTTTTGTAGAAAATATTATTACTTTTATTATTATTAATATTATTATTATTATTATGAGGGCCTGAGCAGCGACCGCTGCGAAGTCCCTATTGTTTTTGTAGAAATTATTATTATTATTATTTTTCCGATTGTTCGATCGCATTTTTGACCCCGAAACATGCACAAAAACTCACCAAACTTGGCAGTCTCATCGGGCATGGCGAAAAATTTGATATTTTAACGTCTAATATGAACAGGAAGTGAGTTATGAATTTTTGAAAGTCCGACTTTTGCCCTTTTTTGCATGTTTACAGGGGTCATTCTTTTGCACCCTGATCCTAAAGGCTTCATCTGATTGCCTTAAAATTCTGTCTGTAGCATCTGAAGACCTGGGACAAACACTGGGGCTAAAATTTTTTGTTTCCGAAATACTATATGACGGGGGCGGGGCTTCAAAGTTTTCACTTAAGATTTCCTTCGCCGCAATGGACAAAATGCTTCATAACTCTCCTGCACATGCTGCTAAAAATCCAAAACTTCACATGTACATAAAAAGTCTGTACCTGAAGACATCTATATGTTTATATTCAGTTATACACCTTGCGCCAATCAATATCATTTTTTACATTTTGACGTACTGCACGGTGCCCTTTTAACGAATCTGATTGAAAATTGGCTAGAAAAGACTCAAGACATTGATCTTACTCTATCCCTATTTTTGTGACTTTCCTTCGAAGGGCGTGGCTATTACGGTGCCGCAGAGTCTGATTATTCTCCGTGGCAACAAAAGTTCCTGCAAAATGATTCAGATGATCCATCTTCTCGAAATTTTTCACATTTGAGGATATTCAGGCCCTGAAGACGGCTGCCAACTTATTTTTGATCGCAGTGGTAGCGCCACCAACTGGTTAAAACAAATACAAATTATTTTCGTTGATGTTTTTCTCCGGGCAGGTGAACAAAATCTACCTTATATTTGCTCGGATGAGTGTTTAGGCCTTGAGCATGTCACAATACGAAAGTCTTTCGCCTTCTTCAGAGTGTCACATGATGGTGTCTTGTGGCCCGTCTTTATCAGCTGATGTTCCATGAGGGGGTGACTTACCTGTCACAAGAATGAAGGCAAGTCACGCCCCCCGCTGTCCGTTCACTCCGCCAAGATGCTGGTCCAGGTGGTAGAGAGGATGAAGGCTCCCTTGTCTCTGTTCATGGTTTTTATGCCTCGCTTGCAGATCTCAATGGCCTCTCTGATCCAGCGCTGTTGTTTGTTCTCTTCTGTGCGGATGACCCTGCCCTTCTCCCGGTCCATGATGTGGTTTTCCCTTTTGCAGTGGTCAGTGATTGCTGATTTGTAATGTTCATGTTGTGCTTGTTCTTTTACTGCTCTGATTTTTTTCATTTTTTACAGGTAAGTCACACCCTCATGGAACATCAGCTCAAGACACCATCATGCGACACTCTGAAGAAGGCGAAAGACTCGCCGAAACATGTCAGGTAAAAAATTAACCTAAAACATAATTGTCTGCTTTTAATGAATCAGTCAAATATCAATAATAAGAAGACAAAATGAACCTAATACAAATAAATGAATGCTTAATAACTCCCCTGCACATGCTCCTAAAAATCCAAACCTTCACCTGTAAATAAAACGTCCCGACCTGAAGACATCTTAATGTTATTATTTTGTATATATAATAATATAATATATACAATATATATAATAAATATATATATATATATATATATATATATATACGGGGAGAGAGAGAGTGAAATTCATTTTATAACAAAAAAACCAAATTATTATTAAAACGTATTATTTTTTTATTCCCCAGCCATTCTTTTTGTATTTATTTAATTACTCCGACTTTTACCTGCTGGTACGCCGTCCGGTGTGCCCTGTGAAATGAAAGGTGGCATTCTTTATTTATTTATTCATTTATTCATTCATAACTGACAGCCTCGCGCTCCGCTCGTGCCCGGGCGGAAGAGGTGCTCCAATTCGGCTTAACTGTGACACACGCCCGCCCTCCTCCCCCGGAACTTCCATTCGGTTAAACTTAGGGGCCGCTTGGCACCGCCCATGCCCGGGGAAGGTGCTCCTCTTCGGCTTACTGTGACGCGAGCATGCCCTCCTCCTCCGGAGCTTCCATTCAGTTAAACTTAGGGGCCGCTTGGAACCGCCCGTGCCCGGGGAAGGTGCTCCTCTTCGGCTTACTGTGACGCGAGCATGCCCTCCTCCTCCGGAGCTTCCATTCGGTTAAACTTAGGGGCCGCTTGGAACCGCCCGTGCCCGGGGAAGGTGCTCCTCTTCGGCTTACTGTGACGCGAGCATGCCCTCCTCCTCCGGAGCTTCCATTCGGTTAAACTTAGGGGCCGCTTGGCACCGCCCGTGCCCGGGGAAGGTGCTCTTCTACGGCTTAACTGCCACGCACGCCGGCCGGAGCTCTGGTACGGTCCGAACCGCGCGAAACGTCGCCACCGATCGTGTCCGGGAGAACGTGCTCTTCTTCGTCCACTCTCCTCTTCGCCCACGCTCTTCTTCGGCGCACGCCGGCCGTCTAACCGCTCCAGCGCCCCGTCGTGCCGCTCGGCGAAACTACAATGCCCCCGAATATTTTTTAGACCCGCGAAGCACTGAACCCGCGAAAGGTGAACCGCGAAGTAGCGAGGGTTCACTGTATGTATAAGACCAAGACCTACAAAAAAGTCTCTTGGAGCAATGAGCTAGGTTTTACAGGAAGTCGGCCATTTTGAATTTACTTAAAAGGGGGCGGGTCACCACAATGGACTTTGTGTCGAAATTATTATTGGGGCCCGAGCAGCGACAGCGGCGAGGTCCCTATTGTTTTTGTAGAAATTATTATTAGGGCCTGAGCAGCGACCGCTACGAGGTCCCCATTGTTTTTGTGGAAATTATTATTATTTTTATTATTATTATTATTAGGGCCCGAGCAGTGACCGCTGCGAGGTCCCTATTGTTTTTCTAGAAATTGTTATTAGGGCCCGAGCTGCGACGGCTGCGAGGTCCCTATTGTTTTTGTAGAAAATATTATTACTTTTATTATTATTAATATTATTATTATTATTATTAGGGCCTGAGCAGCGACCGCTGCGAAGTCCCTATTGTTTTTGTAGAAATTATTATTATTATTATTTTTCCGATTGTTCGATCGCATTTTTGACCCCCGAAACATGCACAAAAACTCACCAAACTTGGCAGTCTCATCGGGCATGGCGAAAAATTTGATATTTTAACGTCTAATATGAACAGGAAGTGAGTTATGAATTTTTGAAAGTCCGACTTTTGCCCTTTTTTGCATGTTTACAGGGGTCATTCTTTTGCACCCTGATCCTAAAGGCTTCATCTGATTGCCTTAAAATTCTGTCTGTAGCATCTGAAGACCTGGGACAAACACTGGGGCTAAAATATTTTGTTTCCGAAATACTATATGACAGGGGCGGGGCTTCAAAGTTTTCACTTAAGATTTCTTTCGCCGCAATGGACAAAATGCTTAATAACTCTCCTGCACATGCTGCTAAAAATCCAAAACTTCACATGTACATAAAGAGTCTGTACCTGAAGACATCTATATGTTTATATTCAGTTATACACCTTGCGCCAATCAATATCATTTTTTACATTTTGACGTACTGCACGGTGCCCTTTTAACGAATCTGATTGAAAATTGGCTAGAAAAGACTCAAGACATTGATCTTACTCTATCCCTATTTTTGTGACTTTCCTTCGAAGGGCGTGGCTATTACGGTGCCGCAGAGTCTGATTATTCTCCGTGGCAACAAAAGTTCCTGCAAAATGATTCAGATGATCCATCTTCTCGAAATTTTTCACATTTGAGGATATTCAGGCCCTGAAGACGGCTGCCAACTTATTTTTGATCGCAGTGGTAGCGCCACCAACTGGTTAAAACAAATACAAATTATTTTTGTTGATGTTTTTCTCCGGGCAGGTTAACAAAATCTACCTTATATTTGCTCGGATGAGTGTTTAGGCCTTGAGCATGTCACAATACAAAAGTCTTTCGCCTTCTTCAGAGTGTCACATGATGGTGTCTTGTGACCCGTCTTTATCAGCTGATGTTCCATGAGGGCGTGACTTACCTGTCACAAGAATGAAGGCAAGTCACGCCCCCCGCTGTCCGTTCACTCCGCCAAGATGCTGGTCCAGGTGGTAGAGAGGATGAAGGCTCCCTTGTCTCTGTTCATGGTTTTTATGCCTCGCTTGCAGATCTCAATGGCCTCTCTGATCCAGCGCTGTTGTTTGTTCTCTTCTGTGCGGATGACCCTGCCCTTCTCCCGGTCCATGATGTGGTTTTCCCTTTTGCAGTGGTCAGTGATTGCTGATTTGTAATGTTCATGTTGTGCTTGTTCTTTTACTGCTCTGATTTTTTTCATTTTTTTGACAGGTAAGCCACACCCTCATGGAACATCAGCTCAAGACACCATCATGCGACACTCTGAAGAAGGCGAAAGACTCGCCGAAACATGTCAGGTAAAAAATTATCCTAAAACATAATTGTCTGCTTTTAATGAATCAGTCAAATATCAATAATAAGAAGACAAAATGAACCTAATACAAATAAATGAATGCTTAATAACTCCCCTGCACATGCTCCTAAAAATCCAAACCTTCACCTGTAAATAAAACGTCCCGACCTGAAGACATCTTAATGTTATTATTTTGTTATACACACAGTGCCGCCAAGTGGAATCAAAAAATTTTTTTTATTTTAATTTTCACGTACTGCACGGTGCCCTTTTGACGAATCCGACTGAAAATTAGTCAGAAAAGAGTCTAGACAATGATCTTACTCTCTGCCGAATTTTGTGACGTTTTGGCAAAAGGCGTGGCTATTACGGTGCTGAAAAGTCCGATTGTACTCTGTGGCAACAAAAGCTCCAGCAACATGACTCAGATGATCCTATCTTCTCGAAGTTGCACACATTTGAGGATACTTAAGCCCTGAAGACATCTACCAACTTATTTTTCATCGTAGTAGTAGCGCCACCAACTGCTAATAGCTAATACAAGTTATTTTCTTGGATGTTTTTCTCCGTGCAACTCAACAAGGTCGCCCTCATATATGCTCGGATGACTGTTTCGGGCCATGAGGATGTCATAATACGAAATTTGTCCTTTTTCATGAAAAGTTGTGGGAGTGGCATTGCACTGTTCGGCAATAAAACAACGCTGATTATGAGGTTCTAAATATGAACAACAACTCGTGAAACTTTACACACACATCAGGCCGAGCAAATTTATCAATATTTTATACGTGAGTTGTGCAGCTTTTTTGAAATGGCTCACCATGGCCCTCGAGAAATGTTCAAAAAAGCAGCCCTGGTTGAGTGTTTCACCTCGCTTTTTGTAAATTTTATGGAGTACAGTGAACCCTCGGTTATCGCGGTTAATGGGGACCGAGACCACCCGCGAAAACTGAAAATCCGCGAAGTAGCGGCGCACCTTCAAAAATGCTTAAAAAAAATATACATATATATATAATATATATATATATATATATATATATATATATATATATATATATATATATATATATATATATATATATACGGGGGGAGAGAGAGAGAGAGAGAGTGAAATTCATGTTATAACAAAAAAAACAAATTATTATTAAAACGTATTATTTTTTTATTCCCCAACCATTCTTTTTGTATTTATTTAATTACTCCGACTTTTACCTGCTGGTACGCCGTCCGGTGTGCCCTGTGAAATGAAAGGTGGCATTCTTTATTTATTTATTCATTTATTCATTCATAACTGACAGCCTCGCGCTCCGCTCGTGCCCGGGCAGAAGAGGTGCTCCAATTCGGCTTAACTGTGACACACGCCCGCCCTCCTCCCCCGGAGCTTCCATTCGGTTAAACTTAGGGGCCGCTTGGCACCGCCCGTGCCCGGGGAAGGTGCTCCTCTTCGGCTTACTGTGACGCGAGCATGCCCTCCTCCTCCGGAGCTTCCATTCGGTTAAACTTAGGGGCCGCTTGGAACCGCCCGTGCCCGGGGAAGGTGCTCCTCTTCGGCTTACTGTGACGCGAGCATGCCCTCCTCCTCCGGAGCTTCCATTCGGTTAAACTCAGGGGCCGCTTGGAACCGCCCGTGCCCGGGGAAGGTGCTCCTCTACGGCTTAACTGCCACGCACGCCGGCCGGTGCTCTGGTACGGTCCGAACCGCGCGAAACGTCGCCACCGATCGTGTCCGGGTGAACGTGCTCTTCTTCGTCCACTCTCCTCTTTGCCCACGCTCTTCTTCGGCGCCCGCCGGCCGTCTAACCGCTCCAGCGCCCCGTCGTGCCGCTCGGCGAAACTACAATGCCCCCGAATATTTTTTAGACCCGCGAAGCACTGAACCCGCGAAAGGTGAACCTCGAAGTAGCTAGGGTTCACTGTATGTATAAGACCAAGACCTACAAAAAAGTCTCTTGGAGCAATGAGCTAGGTTTTACAGGAAGTCGGCCATTTTGAATTTACTTAAAAGGGGGCGGGTCTCCACAATGGACTTTGTGTAGAAATTATTATTGGGGCCCGAGCAGCGACCGCGTCGAGGTCCCTATTGTTTTTGTAGAAATTATTATTACTTTTATTATTATTATTATTATTATTATTAGGGCCTGAGCAGCGACCGCTGCGAAGTCCCTATTGTTTTTGTAGAAATTATTATTATTATTATTTTTCCGATTGTTCGATCGCATTTTTGACCCCCGAAACATGCACAAAAACTCACCAAACTTGGCAGTCTCATCGGGCATGGCGAAAAATTTTATATTTTTTAACGTCTAATATGAACAGGAAGTGAGTTATGAATTTTTGAAAGTCCGACTTTTGCCCTTTTTTGCATGTTTACAGGGGTCATTCTTTTGCACCCTGATCCTAAAGGCTTCATCTGATTGCCTTAAAGTTCTGTCTGGAGCATCTTAAGACCTGGGACAAACACTGGGGCTAAAATTTTTTGTTTCCGAAATACTATATGACGGGGGCGGGGCTTCAAAGTTTTCACTTAAGATTTCCTTCGCCGCAATGGACAAAATGCTTAATAACTCTCCTGCACGTGCTGCTAAAAATCCAAAACTTCACATGTACATAAAGAGTCGGTACCTGAAGACATCTATATGTTTATATTCAGTTATACACCTTGCGCCAATCAATATAAATTTTTACATTTTGACGTACTGCACGGTGCCCTTTTAACGAATCCGATTGAAAATTGGCTAGAAAAGACTCAAGACATTGATCTTACTCTATCCCTATTTTTATGACTTTCCTTCAAAGGGCGTGGCTATTACGGTGCCGCAGAGTCTGATTATTCTCCGTGGCAACAAAAGTTCCTGCAAAATGATTCAGATGATCCATCTTCTGGAAATCTTTCACATTTGAGGATATTCAGGCCCTGAAGACGGCTGCCAACTTATTTTTGATCGCAGTGGTAGCGCCACCAACTGGTTAAAACAAATACAAATTATTTTCGTTGATGTTTTTCTCCGGGCAGGTTAACAAAATCTACCTTATATTTGCTCGGATGAGTGTTTAGGCCTTGAGCATGTCACAATACGAAAGTCTTTCGCCTTCTTCAGAGTGTCACATGATGGTGTCTTGTGACCCGTCTTTATCAGCTGATGTTCCATGAGGGCGTGACTTACCTGTCACAAGAATGAAGGCAAGTCACGCCCCCCGCTGTCCGTTCACTCCGCCAAGATGCTGGTCCAGGTGGTAGAGAGGATGAAGGCTCCCTTGTCTCTGTTCATGGTTTTTATGCCTCGCTTGCAGATCTCAATGGCCTCTCTGATCCAGCGCTGTTGTTTGTTCTCTTCTGTGCGGATGACCCTGCCCTTCTCCCGGTCCATGATGTGGTTTTCCCTTTTGCAGTGGTCAGTGATTGCTGATTTGTAATGTTCATGTTGTGCTTGTTCTTTTACTGCTCTGATTTTTTCATTTTTTTGACAGGTAAGTCACACCCTCATGGAACATCAGCTCAAGACACCATCATGCGACACTCTGAAGAAGGCGAAAGACTCGCCGAAACATGTCAGGTAAAAAATTAACCTAAAACATAATGTCTGCTTTTAATGAATCAGTCAAATATCAATAATAAGAAGACAAAATGAACCTAATACAAATAAATGAATGCTTAATAACTCCCCTGCACATGCTCCTAAAAATCCAAACCTTCACCTGTAAATAAAACGTCCCGACCTGAAGACATCTTAATGTTATTATTTTGTTATACACACAGTGCCGCCAAGTGGAATCAAAAATTTGTTTTTATTTTAATTTTCACGTACTGCACGGTGCCCTTTTGACGAATCCGACTGAAAATTAGTCAGAAAAGACTCAAGACAATGATCTTACTCTCTGCCGAATTTTGTGACGTTTTGGCAAAAGGCGTGGCTATTAAGGTGCTGAAAAGTCCAATTGTACTCTGTGGCAACAAAAGCTCCGGCAACATGACTCAGATGATCCTATCTTCTCGAAGTTGTACACATTTGAGGATACTTCAGCCCTGAAGACATCTACCAACTTATTTTACATCGTAGTAGTAGCGCCACCAACTGGTAAAAGCTAATACAAGTTATTTTCTTGGATGTTTTTCTCCGTGCAACTCAACAAGGTCGCCCTCATATATGCTCGGATTACTGTTTCGGCCATGAGGATGTCACAATACGAAATTCGTGATTTTTCGTGAAAAGTTGTGGGAGTGGCATTGCACTGTTCGGCAATAAAACAAAGCTGATTATGAGGTTCTAAATATGAACGACAACTCGTAAAACTTTACACACACATCAGGCCGAGCAAATTTATCAATATTTTATAAGTTAGTTGTGCAGCTTTTTTGAAATGGCTCGCCATGGCCCTCGAGAAATGTTAAAAAAAAGCAGCTCTGGTTGAGTGTTTCACCTCGCTTTTTGTAAATTTTATGGAGTACAGTGAACCCTCGGTTATCGCGGTTAATGGGGACCGAGACCACCCGCGAAAACTGAAAATCCGCGAAGTAGCGGCGCACCTTCAAAAATGCTTAAAAAAAATATACAATATATATAATAAATATATAAATATATATATATATATATATATATATATATATACGGGGAGAGAGAGAGTGAAATTCATGTTATAACAAAAAAACCAAATTATTATTAAAACGTATTATTTTTTTATTCCCCAGCCATTCTTTTAGTATTTATTTAATTACTCCGACTTTTACCTGCTGGTACGCCGTCCGGTGTGCCCTGTGAAATGAAAGGTAGCATTCTTTATTTATTTATTCATTTATTCATTCATAACTGACAGCCTCGCGCTCCGCTCGTGCCCGGGCAGAAGAGGTGCTCCAATTTGGCTTAACTGTGACACACGCCCGTCCTCCTCCCCCGGAGCTTCCATTCGGTTAAACTTAGGGGCCGCTTGGCACCGCCCGTGCCCGGGGAAGGTGCTCCTCTTCGGCTTACTGTGACGCGAGCATGCCCTCCTCCTCCGGAGCTTCCATTCGGTTAAACTTAGGGGCCGCTTGGAACCGCCCGTGCCCGGGGAAGGTGCTCCTCTTCGGCTTACTGTGACGCGAGCATGCCCTCCTCCTCCGGAGCTTCCATTCGGTTAACCTTAGGGGCCGCTTGGAACCGCCCGTGCCCGGGGAAGGTGCTCCTCTTCGGCTTACTGTGACGCGAGCATGCCCTCCTCCTCCGGAGCTTCCATTCGGTTAAACTTAGGGGCCGCTTGGCACCGCCCGTGCCCGGGGAAGGTGCTCCTCTACGGCTTAACTGCCACGCACGCTGGCCGGAGCTCTGGTACGGTCCGAACCGCGCGAAACGTCGCCACCGATCGTGTCCGGGGGAACCTCCTCTTCTTCGTCCACTCTCCTCTTCGCCCACGCTCTTCTTCGGCGCACGCCGGCCGTCTAACCGCTCCAGCGCCCCGTCGTGCCGCTCGGCGAAACTACAATGCCCCCGAATATTTTTTAGACCCGCGAAGCACTGAACCCGCGAAAGGTGAACCGCGAAGTAGCGAGGGTTCACTGTATGTATAAGACCAAGACCTACAAAAAAGTCTCTTGGAGCAATGAGCTAGGTTTTACAGGAAGTCGGCCATTTTGAATTTACTTAAAAGGGGGCGGGTCACCACAATGGACTTTGTGTAGAAATTATCATTGGGGCCCGAGCAGCGACGGCGGCGAGGTCCCTATTGTTTTTGTAGAAATTATTATTAGGGCCTGAGCAGCGACCGCTACGAGGTCCCCATTGTTTTTGTGGAAATTATTATTATTTTTATTATTATTATTATTAGGGCCCGAGCAGTGACCGCTGCGAGGTCCCTATTGTTTTTCTAGAAATTGTTATCAGGGCCCGAGCTGCGACGGCTGCGAGGTCCCTATTGTTTTTGTAGAAAATATTATTACTTTTATTATTATTAATATTATTATTATTATTATGAGGGCCTGAGCAGCGACCGCTGCGAAGTCCCTATTGTTTTTGTAGAAATTATTATTATTATTATTTTTCCGATTGTTCGATCGCATTTTTGACCCCGAAACATGCACAAAAACTCACCAAACTTGGCAGTCTCATCGGGCATGGCGAAAAATTTGATATTTTAACGTCTAATATGAACAGGAAGTGAGTTATGAATTTTTGAAAGTCCGACTTTTGCCCTTTTTTGCATGTTTACAGGGGTCATTCTTTTGCACCCTGATCCTAAAGGCTTCATCTGATTGCCTTAAAATTCTGTCTGTAGCATCTGAAGACCTGGGACAAACACTGGGGCTAAAATTTTTTGTTTCCGAAATACTATATGACGGGGGCGGGGCTTCAAAGTTTTCACTTAAGATTTCCTTCGCCGCAATGGACAAAATGCTTCATAACTCTCCTGCACATGCTGCTAAAAATCCAAAACTTCACATGTACATAAAAAGTCTGTACCTGAAGACATCTATATGTTTATATTCAGTTATACACCTTGCGCCAATCAATATCATTTTTTACATTTTGACGTACTGCACGGTGCCCTTTTAACGAATCTGATTGAAAATTGGCTAGAAAAGACTCAAGACATTGATCTTACTCTATCCCTATTTTTGTGACTTTCCTTCGAAGGGCGTGGCTATTACGGTGCCGCAGAGTCTGATTATTCTCCGTGGCAACAAAAGTTCCTGCAAAATGATTCAGATGATCCATCTTCTCGAAATTTTTCACATTTGAGGATATTCAGGCCCTGAAGACGGCTGCCAACTTATTTTTGATCGCAGTGGTAGCGCCACCAACTGGTTAAAACAAATACAAATTATTTTCGTTGATGTTTTTCTCCGGGCAGGTGAACAAAATCTACCTTATATTTGCTCGGATGAGTGTTTAGGCCTTGAGCATGTCACAATACGAAAGTCTTTCGCCTTCTTCAGAGTGTCACATGATGCTGTCTTGTGACCCGTCTTTATCAGCTGATGTTCCATGAGGGCGTGACTTACCTGTCACAAGAATGAAGGCAAGTCACGCCCCCCGCTGTCCGTTCACTCCGCCAAGATGCTGGTCCTGGTGGTAGAGAGGATGAAGGCTCCCTTGTCTCTGTTCATGGTTTTTATGCCTCGCTTGCAGATCTCAATGGCCTCTCTGATCCAGCGCTGTTGTTTGTTCTCTTCTGTGCGGATGACCCTGCCCTTCTCCCGGTCCATGATGTGGTTTTCCCTTTTGCAGTGGTCAGTGATTGCTGATTTGTAATGTTCATGTTGTGCTTGTTCTTTTACTGCTCTGATTTTTTTCATTTTTTTGACAGGTAAGTCACACCCTCATGGAACATCAGCTCAAGACACCATCATGCGACACTCTGAAGAAGGCGAAAGACTCGCCGAAACATGTCAGGTAAAAAATTAACCTAAAACATAATTGTCTGCTTTTAATGAATCAGTCAAATATCAATAATAAGAAGACAAAATGAACCTAATACAAATAAATGAATGCTTAATAACTCCCCTGCACATGCTCCTAAAAATCCAAACCTTCACCTGTAAATAAAACGTCCCGACCTGAAGACATCTTAATGTTATTATTTTGTATATATAATAATATAATATATACAATATATATAATAAATATATATATATATATATATATATATATATATATATATATATATATACGGGGAGAGAGAGAGTGAAATTCATTTTATAACAAAAAAACCAAATTATTATTAAAACGTATTATTTTTTTATTCCCCAGCCATTCTTTTTGTATTTATTTAATTACTCCGACTTTTACCTGCTGGTACGCCGTCCGGTGTGCCCTGTGAAATGAAAGGTGGCATTCTTTATTTATTTATTCATTTATTCATTCATAACTGACAGCCTCGCGCTCCGCTCGTGCCCGGGCGGAAGAGGTGCTCCAATTCGGCTTAACTGTGACACACGCCCGCCCTCCTCCCCCGGAACTTCCATTCGGTTAAACTTAGGGGCCGCTTGGCACCGCCCATGCCCGGGGAAGGTGCTCCTCTTCGGCTTACTGTGACGCGAGCATGCCCTCCTCCTCCGGAGCTTCCATTCAGTTAAACTTAGGGGCCGCTTGGAACCGCCCGTGCCCGGGGAAGGTGCTCCTCTTCGGCTTACTGTGACGCGAGCATGCCCTCCTCCTCCGGAGCTTCCATTCGGTTAAACTTAGGGGCCGCTTGGAACCGCCCGTGCCCGGGGAAGGTGCTCCTCTTCGGCTTACTGTGACGCGAGCATGCCCTCCTCCTCCGGAGCTTCCATTCGGTTAAACTTAGGGGCCGCTTGGCACCGCCCGTGCCCGGGGAAGGTGCTCTTCTACGGCTTAACTGCCACGCACGCCGGCCGGAGCTCTGGTACGGTCCGAACCGCGCGAAACGTCGCCACCGATCGTGTCCGGGAGAACGTGCTCTTCTTCGTCCACTCTCCTCTTCGCCCACGCTCTTCTTCGGCGCACGCCGGCCGTCTAACCGCTCCAGCGCCCCGTCGTGCCGCTCGGCGAAACTACAATGCCCCCGAATATTTTTTAGACCCGCGAAGCACTGAACCCGCGAAAGGTGAACCGCGAAGTAGCGAGGGTTCACTGTATGTATAAGACCAAGACCTACAAAAAAGTCTCTTGGAGCAATGAGCTAGGTTTTACAGGAAGTCGGCCATTTTGAATTTACTTAAAAGGGGGCGGGTCACCACAATGGACTTTGTGTAGAAATTATTATTGGGGCCCGAGCAGCGACGGCGGCGAGGTCCCTATTGTTTTTGTAGAAATTATTATTAGGGCCTGAGCAGCGACCGCTACGAGGTCCCCATTGTTTTTGTGGAAATTATTATTATTTTTATTATTATTATTATTAGGGCCCGAGCAGTGACCGCTGCGAGGTCCCTATTGTTTTTCTAGAAATTGTTATTAGGGCCCGAGCTGCGACGGCTGCGAGGTCCCTATTGTTTTTGTAGAAAATATTATTACTTTTATTATTATTAATATTATTATTATTATTATTAGGGCCTGAGCAGCGACCGCTGCGAAGTCCCTATTGTTTTTGTAGAAATTATTATTATTATTATTTTTCCGATTGTTCGATCGCATTTTTGACCCCCGAAACATGCACAAAAACTCACCAAACTTGGCAGTCTCATCGGGCATGGCGAAAAATTTGATATTTTAACGTCTAATATGAACAGGAAGTGAGTTATGAATTTTTGAAAGTCCGACTTTTGCCCTTTTTTGCATGTTTACAGGGGTCATTCTTTTGCACCCTGATCCTAAAGGCTTCATCTGATTGCCTTAAAATTCTGTCTGTAGCATCTGAAGACCTGGGACAAACACTGGGGCTAAAATTTTTTGTTTCCGAAATACTATATGACGGGGGCGGGGCTTCAAAGTTTTCACTTAAGATTTCCTTCGCCGCAATGGACAAAATGCTTCATAACTCTCCTGCACATGCTGCTAAAAATCCAAAACTTCACATGTACATAAAAAGTCTGTACCTGAAGACATCTATATGTTTATATTCAGTTATACACCTTGCGCCAATCAATATCATTTTTTACATTTTGACGTACTGCACGGTGCCCTTTTAACGAATCTGATTGAAAATTGGCTAGAAAAGACTCAAGACATTGATCTTACTCTATCCCTATTTTTGTGACTTTCCTTCGAAGGGCGTGGCTATTACGGTGCCGCAGAGTCTGATTATTCTCCGTGGCAACAAAAGTTCCTGCAAAATGATTCAGATGATCCATCTTCTCGAAATTTTTCACATTTGAGGATATTCAGGCCCTGAAGACGGCTGCCAACTTATTTTTGATCGCAGTGGTAGCGCCACCAACTGGTTAAAACAAATACAAATTATTTTCGTTGATGTTTTTCTCCGGGCAGGTGAACAAAATCTACCTTATATTTGCTCGGATGAGTGTTTAGGCCTTGAGCATGTCACAATACGAAAGTCTTTCGCCTTCTTCAGAGTGTCACATGATGCTGTCTTGTGACCCGTCTTTATCAGCTGATGTTCCATGAGGGCGTGACTTACCTGTCACAAGAATGAAGGCAAGTCACGCCCCCCGCTGTCCGTTCACTCCGCCAAGATGCTGGTCCAGGTGGTAGAGAGGATGAAGGCTCCCTTGTCTCTGTTCATGGTTTTTATGCCTCGCTTGCAGATATCAATGGCCTCTCTGATCCAGCGCTGTTGTTTGTTCTCTTCTGTGCGGATGACCCTGCCCTTCTCCCGGTCCATGATGTGGTTTTCCCTTTTGCAGTGGTCAGTGATTGCTGATTTGTAATGTTCATGTTGTGCTTGTTCTTTTACTGCTCTGATTTTTTTCATTTTTTTGACAGGTAAGTCACACCCTCATGGAACATCAGCTCAAGACACCATCATGCGACACTCTGAAGAAGGCGAAAGACTCGCCGAAACATGTCAGGTAAAAAATTAACCTAAAACATAATTGTCTGCTTTTAATGAATCAGTCAAATATCAATAATAAGAAGACAAAATGAACCTAATACAAATAAATGAATGCTTAATAACTCCCCTGCACATGCTCCTAAAAATCCAAACCTTCACCTGTAAATAAAACGTCCCGACCTGAAGACATCGTAATGTTATTATTTTGTTATACACACAGTGCCGCCAAGTGGAATCAAAAATTTGTTTTTATTTTAATTTTCACGTACTGCACGGTGCCCTTTTGACGAATCCGACTGAAAATTAGTCAGAAAAGACTCAAGACAATGATCTTACTCTCTGCCGAATTTTGTGACGTTTTGGCAAAAGGCGTGGCTATTAAGGTGCTGAAAAGTCCGATTGTACTCTGTGGCAACAAAAGCTCCGGCAACATGACTCAGATGATCCTATCTTCTCGAAGTTGTACACATTTGAGGATACTTCAGCCCTGAAGACATCTACCAACTTATTTTACATCGTAGTAGTAGCGCCACCAACTGGTAAAAGCTAATACAAGTTATTTTCTTGGATGTTTTTCTCCGTGCAACTCAACAAGGTCGCCCTCATATATGCTCGGATGACTGTTTCGGCCATGAGGATGTCACAATACGAAATTCGTCCTTTTTCGTGAAAAGTTGTGGGAGTGGCATTGCACTGTTCGGCAATAAAACAAAGCTGATTATGAGGTTCTAAATATGAACGACAACTCGTAAAACTTTACACACACATCAGGCCGAGCAAATTTATCAATATTTTATACGTTAGTTGTGCAGCTTTTTTGAAATGGCTCGCCATGGCCCTCGAGAAATGTTAAAAAAAGCAGCTCTGGTTGAGTGTTTCACCTCGCTTTTTGTAAATTTTATGGAGTACAGTGAACCCTCGGTTATCGCGGTTAATGGGGACCGAGACCACCCGCGAAAACTGAAAATCCGCGAAGTAGCGGCGCACCTTCAAAAATGCTTAAAAAAAATATACAATATATATAATAAATATATATATATATATATATATATATATATATATATATATATATATATATATATATATATATACGGGGAGAGAGAGAGTGAAATTCATGTTATAACAAAAAAACCAAATTATTATTAAAACGTATTATTTTTTTATTCCCCAGCCATTCTTTTAGTATTTATTTAATTACTCCGACTTTTACCTGCTGGTACGCCGTCCGGTGTGCCCTGTGAAATGAAAGGTGGCATTCTTTATTTATTTATTCATTTATTCATTCATAACTGACAGCCTCGCGCTCCGCTCGTGCCCGGGTAGAAGAGGTGCTCCAATTTGGCTTAACTGTGACACACGCCCGCCCTCCTCCCCCGGAGCTTCCATTCGGTTAAACTTAGGGGCCGCTTGGCACCGCCCGTGCCCGGGGAAAGTGCTCCTCTTCGGCTTACTGTGACGCGAGCATGCCCTCCTCCTCCGGAGCTTCCATTCGGTTAAACTTAGGGGCCGCTTGGAACCGCCCGTGCCCGGGGAAGGTGCTCCTCTACGGCTTAACTGCCACGCACGCCGGCCGGAGCTCTGGTACGGTCCGAACCGCGCGAAACGTCGCCACTGATCGTGTCCGGGAGAACGTGCTCTTCTTCGTCCACTCTCCTCTTCGCCCACGCTCTTCTTCGGCGCACGCCGGCCGTCTAACCGCTCCAGCGCCCCGTCGTGCCGCTCGGCGAAACTACAATGCCCCCGAATATTTTTTAGACCCGCGAAGCACTGAACCCGCGAAAGGTGAACCGCGAAGTAGCGAGGGTTCACTGTATGTATAAGACCAAGACCTACAAAAAAGTCTCTTGGAGCAATGAGCTAGGTTTTACAGGAAGTCGGCCATTTTGAATTTACTTAAAAGGGGGCGGGTCACCACAATGGACTTTGTGTAGAAATTATTATTGGGGCCCGAGCAGCGACCGCGGCGAGGTCCCTATTGTTTTTGTAGAAATTATTATTATTATTATTTTTCCGATTGTTCGATCGCATTTTTGACCCCCGAAACATGCACAAAAACTCACCAAACTTGGCAGTCTCATCGGGCATGGCGAAAAATTTGATATTTTAACGTCTAATATGAACAGGAAGTGAGTTATGAATTTTTGAAAGTCCGACTTTTGCCCTTTTTTGCATGTTTACAGGGGTCATTCTTTTGCACCCTGATCCTAAAGGCTTCATCTGATTGCCTTAAAATTCTGTCTGTAGCATCTGAAGACCTGGGACAAACACTGGGGCTAAAATTTTTTGTTTCCGAAATACTATATGACGGGGGCGGGGCTTCAAAGTATTCACTTAAGATTTCCTTCGCCGCAATGGACAAAATGCTTAATAACTCTCCTGCACATGCTGCTAAAAATCCAAAACTTCACATGTACATAAAGAGTCTGTACCTGAAGACATCTATATGTTTATATTCAGTTATACACCTTGCGCCAATCAATATCATTTTTTACATTTTGACGTACTGCATGGTGCCCTTTTAACGAATCCGATTGAAAATTGGCTAGAAAAGACTCAAGACATTGATCTTACTCTATCCCTATTTTTATGACTTTCCTTCAAAGGGCGTGGCTATTACGGTGCCGCAGAGTCTGATTATTCTCCGTGGCAACAAAAGTTCCTGCAAAATGATTCAGATGATCCATCTTCTGGAAATCTTTCACATTTGAGGATATTCAGGCCCTGAAGACGGCTGCCAACTTATTTTTGATCGCAGTGGTAGCGCCACCAACTGGTTAAAACAAATACAAATTATTTTCGTTGATGTTTTTCTCCGGGCAGGTGAACAAAATCTACCTTATATTTGCTCGGATGAGTGTTTAGGCCTTGAGCATGTCACAATACAAAAGTCTTTCGCCTTCTTCAGAGTGTCACATGATGCTGTCTTGTGACCCGTCTTTATCAGCTGATGTTCCATGAGGGCGTGACTTACCTGTCACAAGAATGAAGGCAAGTCACGCCCCCCGCTGTCCGTTCACTCCGCCAAGATGCTGGTCCAGGTGGTAGAGAGGATGAAGGCTCCCTTGTCTCTGTTCATGGTTTTTATGCCTCGCTTGCAGATCTCAATGGCCTCTCTGATCCAGCGCTGTTGTTTGTTCTCTTCGGTGCGGATGACCCTGCCCTTCTCCCGGTCCATGATGTGGTTTTCCCTTTTGCAGTGGTCAGTGATTGCTGATTTGTAATGTTCATGTTGTGCTTGTTCTTTGACTGCTCTGATTTTTCATTTTTTTGACAGGTAAGTCACACCCTCATGGAACATCAGCTGATAAAGACGGGTCTCAAGACACCATCATGCGACACTCTGAAGAAGGCGAAAGACTCGCCGAAACATGTCAGGTAAAAAATTAACCTAAAACATAATTGTCTGCTTTTAATGAATCAGTCAAATATCAATAATAAGAAGACAAAATGAACCTAATACAAATAAATAAATGCTTAATAACTCCCCTGCACATGCTCCTAAAAATCCAAACCTTCACCTGTAAATAAAACGTCCCGACCTGAAGACATCTTAATGTTATTATTTTGTTATACACACAGTGCCGCCAAGTGGAATCAAAAATTTGTTTTTATTTTAATTTTCACGTACTGCACGGTGCCCTTTTGACGAATCCGACTGAAAATTAGTCAGAAAAGACTCAAGACAATGATCTTACTCTCTGCCGAATTTTGTGACGTTTTGGCAAAAGGCGTGGCTATTAAGGTGCTGAAAAGTCCGATTGTACTCTGTGGCAACAAAAGCTCCGGCAACATGACTCAGATGATCCTATCTTCTCGAAGTTGTACACATTTGAGGATACTTCAGCCCTGAAGACATCTACCAACTTATTTTACATCGTAGTAGTAGCGCCACCAACTGGTAAAAGCTAATACAAGTTATTTTCTTGGATGTTTTTCTCCGTGCAACTCAACAAGGTCGCCCTCATATATGCTCGGATGACTGTTTCGGCCATGAGGATGTCACAATACGAAATTCGTGATTTTTCGTGAAAAGTTGTGGGAGTGGCATTGCACTGTTCGGCAATAAAACAAAGCTGATTATGAGGTTCTAAATATGAACGACAACTCGTAAAACTTTACACACACATGAGGCCGAGCAAATTTATCAATATTTTATACGTTAGTTGTGCAGCTTTTTTGAAATGGCTCGCCATGGCCCTCGAGAAATGTTAAAAAAAAGCAGCTCTGGTTGAATGTTTCACCTCGCTTTTTGTAAATTTTATGGAGTACAGTGAACCCTCGGTTATCGCGGTTAATGGGGACCGAGACCATCCGCGAAAACTGAAAATCCGCGAAGTAGCGGCGCACCTTCAAAAATGCTTAAAAAAAATATACAATATATATAATAAATATATAAATATATATATATATATATATTTATATATACGGGGAGAGAGAGAGTGAAATTCATGTTATAACAAAAAAAACAAATTATTATTAAAACGTATTATTTTTTTATTCCCCAGCCATTCTTTTTGTATTTATTTAATTACTCCGACTTTTACCTGCTGGTACGCCGTCCGGTGTGCCCTGTGAAATGAAAGGTGGCATTCTTTATTTATTTATTCATTTATTCATTCATAACTGACAGCCTCGCGCTCCGCTCGTGCCCGGGCAGAAGAGGTGCTCCAATTTGGCTTAACTGTGACACACGCCCGTCCTCCTCCCCCGGAGCTTCCATTCGGTTAAACTTAGGGGCCGCTTGGCACCGCCCGTGCCCGGGGAAGGTGCTCCTCTTCGGCTTACTGTGACGCGAGCATGCCCTCCTCCTCCGGAGCTTCCATTCGGTTAAACTTAGGGGCCGCTTGGAACCGCCCGTGCCCGGGGAAGGTGCTCCTCTACGGCTTAACTGCCACGCACGCCGGCCGGAGCTCTGGTACGGTCCGAACCGCGCGAAACGTCGCCACCGATCGTGTCCGGGAGAACGTGCTCTTCTTCGTCCACTCTCCTCTTCGCCCACGCTCTTCTTCGGCGCACGCCGGCCGTCTAACCGCTCCAGCGCCCCGTCGTGCCGCTCGGCGAAACTACAATGCCCCCGAATATTTTTTAGACCCGCGAAGCACTGAACCCGCGAAAGGTGAACCGCGAAGTAGCGAGGGTTCACTGTATGTATAAGACCAAGACCTACAAAAAAGTCTCTTGGAGCAATGAGCTAGGTTTTACAGGAAGTCGGCCATTTTGAATTTACTTAAAAGGGGGCGGGTCACCACAATGGACTTTGTGTAGAAATTATTATTGGGGCCCGAGCCGCGACGGCGGCGAGGTCCCTATTGTTTTTGTAGAAATTATTATTAGGGCCTGAGCAGCGACCGCTACGAGGTCCCCATTGTTTTTGTGGAAATTATTATTATTTTTATTATTATTATTATTAGGGCCCGAGCAGTGACCGCTGCGAGGTCCCTATTGTTTTTCTAGAAATTGTTATTAGGGCCCGAGCTGCGACGGCTGCGAGGTCCCTATTGTTTTTGTAGAAAATATTATTACTTTTATTATTATTAATATTATTATTATTATTATTAGGGCCTGAGCAGCGACCGCTGCGAAGTCCCTATTGTTTTTGTAGAAATTATTATTATTATTATTTTTCCGATTGTTCGATCGCATTTTTGACCCCGAAACATGCACAAAAACTCACCAAACTTGGCAGTCTCATCGGGCATGGCGAAAAATTTGATATTTTAACGTCTAATATGAACAGGAAGTGAGTTATGAATTTTTGAAAGTCCGACTTTTGCCCTTTTTTGCATGTTTACAGGGGTCATTCTTTTGCACCCTGATCCTAAAGGCTTCATCTGATTGCCTTAAAATTCTGTCTGTAGCATCTGAAGACCTGGGACAAACACTGGGGCTAAAATTTTTTGTTTCCGAAATACTATATGACGGGGGCGGGGCTTCAAAGTTTTCACTTAAGATTTCCTTCGCCGCAATGGACAAAATGCTTAATAACTCTCCTGCACATGCTGCTAAAAATCCAAAACTTCACATGTACATAAAAAGTCTGTACCTGAAGACATCTATATGTTTATATTCAGTTATACACCTTGCGCCAATCAATATCATTTTTTACATTTTGACGTACTGCACGGTGCCCTTTTAACGAATCTGATTGAAAATTGGCTAGAAAAGACTCAAGACATTGATCTTACTCTATCCCTATTTTTGTGACTTTCCTTCGAAGGGCGTGGCTATTACGGTGCCGCAGAGTCTGATTATTCTCCGTGGCAACAAAAGTTCCTGCAAAATGATTCAGATGATCCATCTTCTCGAAATTTTTCACATTTGAGGATATTCAGGCCCTGAAGACGGCTGCCAACTTATTTTTGATCGCAGTGGTAGCGCCACCAACTGGTTAAAACAAATACAAATTATTTTCGTTGATGTTTTTCTCCGGGCAGGTGAACAAAATCTACCTTATATTTGTTCGGATGAGTGTTTAGGCCTTGAGCATGTCACAATACGAAAGTCTTTCGCCTTCTTCAGAGTGTCACATGATGCTGTCTTGTGACCCGTCTTTATCAGCTGATGTTCCATGAGGGCGTGACTTACCTGTCACAAGAATGAAGGCAAGTCACGCCCCCCGCTGTCCGTTCACTCCGCCAAGATGCTGGTCCAGGTGGTAGAGAGGATGAAGGCTCCCTTGTCTCTGTTCATGGTTTTTATGCCTCGCTTGCAGATCTCAATGGCCTCTCTGATCCAGCGCTGTTGTTTGTTCTCTTCTGTGCGGATGACCCTGCCCTTCTCCCGGTCCATGATGTGGTTTTCCCTTTTGCAGTGGTCAGTGATTGCTGATTTGTAATGTTCATGTTGTGCTTGTTCTTTTACTGCTCTGATTTTTTTCATTTTTTTGACAGGTAAGTCACACCCTCATGGAACATCAGCTCAAGACACCATCATGCGACACTCTGAAGAAGGCGAAAGACTCGCCGAAACATGTCAGGTAAAAAATTAACCTAAAACATAATTGTCTGCTTTTAATGAATCAGTCAAATATCAATAATAAGAAGACAAAATGAACCTAATACAAATAAATGAATGCTTAATAACTCCCCTGCACATGCTCCTAAAAATCCAAACCTTCACCTGTAAATAAAACGTCCCGACCTGAAGACATCGTAATGTTATTATTTTGTTATACACACAGTGCCGCCAAGTGGAATCAAAAATTTGTTTTTATTTTAATTTTCACGTACTGCACGGTGCCCTTTTGACGAATCCGACTGAAAATTAGTCAGAAAAGACTCAAGACAATGATCTTACTCTCTGCCGAATTTCTTGACGTTTTGGCAAAAGGCGTGGCTATTAAGGTGCTGAAAAGTCCGATTGTACTCTGTGGCAACAAAAGCTCCGGCAACATGACTCAGATGATCCTATCTTCTCGAAGTTGTACACATTTGAGGATACTTCAGCCCTGAAGACATCTACCAACTTATTTTACATCGTAGTAGTAGCGCCACCAACTGGTAAAAGCTAATACAAGTTATTTTCTTGGATGTTTTTCTCCGTGCAACTCAACAAGGTCGCCCTCATATATGCTCGGATGACTGTTTCGGCCATGAGGATGTCACAATACGAAATTCGTCCTTTTTCGTGAAAAGTTGTGGGAGTGGCATTACACTGTTCGGCAATAAAACAAAGCTGATTATGAGGTTCTAAATATGAACGACAACTCGTAAAACTTTACACACACATCAGGCCGAGCAAATTTATCAATATTTTATACGTTAGTTGTGCAGCTTTTTTGAAATGGCTCGCCATGGCCCTCGAGAAATGTTAAAAAAAAGCAGCTCTGGTTGAGTGTTTCACCTCGCTTTTTGTAAATTTTATGGAGTACAGTGAACCCTCGGTTATCGCGGTTAATGGGGACCGAGACCACCCGCGAAAACTGAAAATCCGCGAAGTAGCGGCGCACCTTCAAAAATGCTTAAAAAAAATATACAATATATATAATAAATATATATATATATATATATATATATATATATATATATACGGGGAGAGAGAGAGTGAAATTCATGTTATAACAAAAAAAACAAATTATTATTAAAACGTATTATTTTTTTATTCCCCAGCCATTCTTTTAGTATTTATTTAATTACTCCGACTTTTACCTGCTGGTACGCCGTCCGGTGTGCCCTGTGAAATGAAAGGTGGCATTCTTTATTTATTTATTCATTTATTCATTCATAACTGACAGCCTCGCGCTCCGCTCGTGCCCGGGCAGAAGAGGTGCTCCAATTTGGCTTAACTGTGACACACGCCCGCCCTCCTCCCCCGGAGCTTCCATTCGGTTAAACTTAGGGGCCGCTTGGCACCGCCCGTGCCGGGGGAAGGTGCTCCTCTTCGGCTTACTGTGACGCGAGCATGCCCTCCTCCTCCGGAGCTTCCATTCGGTTAAACTTAGGGGCCGCTTGGAACCGCCCGTGCCCGGGGAAGGTGCTCCTCTACGGCTTAACTGCCACGCACGCCGGCCGGAGCTCTGGTACGGTCCGAACCGCGCGAAACGTCGCCACCGATCGTGTCCGGGAGAACGTGCTCTTCTTCGTCCACTCTCCTCTTCGCCCACGCTCTTCTTCGGCGCACGCCGGCCGTCTAACCGCTCCAGCGCCCCGTCGTGCCGCTCGGCGAAACTACAATGCCCCCGAATATTTTTTAGACCCGCGAAGCACTGAACCCGCGAAAGGTGAACCGCGAAGTAGCGAGGGTTCACTGTATGTATAAGACCAAGACCTACAAAAAAGTCTCTTGGAGCAATGAGCTAGGTTTTACAGGAAGTCGGCCATTTTGAATTTACTTAAAAGGGGGCGGGTCACCACAATGGACTTTGTGTAGAAATTATTATTGGGGCCCGAGCAGCGACGGCGGCGAGGTCCCTATTGTTTTTGTAGAAATTATTATTAGGGCCTGAGCAGCGACCGCTACGAGGTCCCCATTGTTTTTGTGGAAATTATTATTATTTTTATTATTATTATTATTAGGGCCCGAGCAGTGACCGCTGCGAGGTCCCTATTGTTTTTCTAGAAATTGTTATTAGGGCCCGAGCTGCGACGGCTGCGAGGTCCCTATTGTTTTTGTAGAAAATATTATTACTTTTATTATTATTAATATTATTATTATTATTATTAGGGCCTGAGCAGCGACCGCTGCGAAGTCCCTATTGTTTTTGTAGAAATTATTATTATTATTATTTTTCCGATTGTTCGATCGCATTTTTGACCCCGAAACATGCACAAAAACTCACCAAACTTGGCAGTCTCATCGGGCATGGCGAAAAATTTGATATTTTAACGTCTAATATGAACAGGAAGTGAGTTATGAATTTTTGAAAGTCCGACTTTTGCCCTTTTTTGCATGTTTACAGGGGTCATTCTTTTGCACCCTGATCCTAAAGGCTTCATCTGATTGCCTTAAAATTCTGTCTGTAGCATCTGAAGACCTGGGACAAACACTGGGGCTAAAATTTTTTGTTTCCGAAATACTATATGACGGGGGCGGGGCTTCAAAGTTTTCACTTAAGATTTCCTTCGCCGCAATGGACAAAATGCTTAATAACTCTCCTGCACATGCTGCTAAAAATCCAAAACTTCACATGTACATAAAAAGTCTGTACCTGAAGACATCTATATGTTTATATTCAGTTATACACCTTGCGCCAATCAATATCATTTTTTACATTTTGACGTACTGCACGGTGCCCTTTTAACGAATCTGATTGAAAATTGGCTAGAAAAGACTCAAGACATTGATCTTACTCTATCCCTATTTTTGTGACTTTCCTTCGAAGGGCGTGGCTATTACGGTGCCGCAGAGTCTGATTATTCTCCGTGGCAACAAAAGTTCCTGCAAAATGATTCAGATGATCCATCTTCTCGAAATTTTTCACATTTGAGGATATTCAGGCCCTGAAGACGGCTGCCAACTTATTTTTGATCGCAGTGGTAGCGCCACCAACTGGTTAAAACAAATACAAATTATTTTCGTTGATGTTTTTCTCCGGGCAGGTGAACAAAATCTACCTTATATTTGTTCGGATGAGTGTTTAGGCCTTGAGCATGTCACAATACGAAAGTCTTTCGCCTTCTTCAGAGTGTCACATGATGCTGTCTTGTGACCCGTCTTTATCAGCTGATGTTCCATGAGGGCGTGACTTACCTGTCACAAGAATGAAGGCAAGTCACGCCCCCCGCTGTCCGTTCACTCCGCCAAGATGCTGGTCCAGGTGGTAGAGAGGATGAAGGCTCCCTTGTCTCTGTTCATGGTTTTTATGCCTCGCTTGCAGATCTCAATGGCCTCTCTGATCCAGCGCTGTTGTTTGTTCTCTTCTGTGCGGATGACCCTGCCCTTCTCCCGGTCCATGATGTGGTTTTCCCTTTTGCAGTGGTCAGTGATTGCTGATTTGTAATGTTCATGTTGTGCTTGTTCTTTTACTGCTCTGATTTTTTTCATTTTTTTGACAGGTAAGTCACACCCTCATGGAACATCAGCTCAAGACACCATCATGCGACACTCTGAAGAAGGCGAAAGACTCGCCGAAACATGTCAGGTAAAAAATTAACCTAAAACATAATTGTCTGCTTTTAATGAATCAGTCAAATATCAATAATAAGAAGACAAAATGAACCTAATAAATAAATGAATGCTTAATAACTCCCCTGCACATGCTCCTAAAAATCCAAACCTTCACCTGTAAATAAAACGTCCCGACCTGAAGACATCGTAATGTTATTATTTTGTTATACACACAGTGCCGCCAAGTGGAATCAAAAATTTGTTTTTATTTTAATTTTCACGTACTGCACGGTGCCCTTTTGACGAATCCGACTGAAAATTAGTCAGAAAAGACTCAAGACAATGATCTTACTCTCTGCCGAATTTCTTGACGTTTTGGCAAAAGGCGTGGCTATTAAGGTGCTGAAAAGTCCGATTGTACTCTGTGGCAACAAAAGCTCCGGCAACATGACTCAGATGATCCTATCTTCTCGAAGTTGTACACATTTGAGGAT
Organism: Idiotropiscis lumnitzeri; assembly: GCF_059441095.1. Lineage (NCBI taxonomy): Eukaryota > Metazoa > Chordata > Actinopteri > Syngnathiformes > Syngnathidae > Idiotropiscis > Idiotropiscis lumnitzeri. Next base: position 230,480 of record NW_028283650.1, read on the forward strand.
ACTTCAGCCCTGAAGACATCTACCAACTTATTTTACATCGTAGTAGTAGCGCCACCAACTGGTAAAAGCTAATACAAGTTATTTTCTTGGATGTTTTTCTCCGTGCAACTCAACAAGGTCGCCCTCATATATGCTCGGATGACTGTTTCGGCCATGAGGATGTCACAATACGAAATTCGTCCTTTTTCGTGAAAAGTTGTGGGAGTGGCATTACACTGTTCGGCAATAAAACAAAGCTGATTATGAGGTTCTAAATATGAACGACAACTCGTAAAACTTTACACACACATCAGGCCGAGCAAATTTATCAATATTTTATACGTTAGTTGTGCAGCTTTTTTGAAATGGCTCGCCATGGCCCTCGAGAAATGTTAAAAAAAAGCAGCTCTGGTTGAGTGTTTCACCTCGCTTTTTGTAAATTTTATGGAGTACAGTGAACCCTCGGTTATCGCGGTTAATGGGGACCGAGACCACCCGCGAAAACTGAAAATCCGCGAAGTAGCGGCGCACCTTCAAAAATGCTTAAAAAAAATATACAATATATATAATAAATATATATATATATATATATATATATATATATATATATATATATATACGGGGAGAGAGAGAGTGAAATTCATGTTATAACAAAAAAAACTAATTATTATTAAAACGTATTATTTTTTTATTCCCCAGCCATTCTTTTAGTATTTATTTAATTACTCCGACTTTTACCTGCTGGTACGCCGTCCGGTGTGCCCTGTGAAATGAAAGGTGGCATTCTTTATTTATTTATTCATTTATTCATTCATAACTGACAGCCTCGCGCTCCGCTCGTGCCCGGGCAGAAGAGGTGCTCCAATTTGGCTTAACTGTGACACACGCCCGCCCTCCTCCCCCGGAGCTTCCATTCGGTTAAACTTAGGGGCCGCTTGGCACCGCCCGTGCCGGGGGAAGGTGCTCCTCTTCGGCTTACTGTGACGCGAGCATGCCCTCCTCCTCCGGAGCTTCCATTCGGTTAAACTTAGGGGCCGCTTGGAACCGCCCGTGCCCGGGGAAGGTGCTCCTCTACGGCTTAACTGCCACGCACGCCGGCCGGAGCTCTGGTACGGTCCGAACCGCGCGAAACGTCGCCACCGATTGTGTCCGGGGGAACGTGCTCTTCTTCGTCCACTCTCCTCTTCGCCCACGCTCTTCTTCGGCGCACGCCGGCCGTCTAACCGCTCCAGCGCCCCGTCGTGCCGCTCTGCGAAACTACAATGCCCCCGAATATTTTTTAGACCCGCGAAGCACTGAACCCGCGAAAGGTGAACCGCGAAGTAGCGAGGGTTCACTGTATGTATAAGACCAAGACCTACAAAAAAGTCTCTTGGAGCAATGAGCTAGGTTTTACAGGAAGTCGGCCATTTTGAATTTACTTAAAAGGGGGCGGGTCACCACAATGGACTTTGTGTAGAAATTATTATTGGGGCCCGAGCAGCGACCGCGGCGAGGTCCCTATTGTTTTTGTAGAAAACATTATTACTTTTATTATTATTATTATTATTATTATTAGGGCCTGAGCAGCGACCGCTGCGAAGTCCCTATTGTTTTTGTAGAAATTATTATTATTATTATTTTTCCGATTGTTCGATCGCATTTTTGACCCCCGAAACATGCACAAAAACTCACCAAACTTGGCAGTCTCATCGGGCATGGCGAAAAATTTGATATTTTAACGTCTAATATGAACAGGAAGTGAGTTATGAATTTTTGAAAGTCCGACTTTTGCCCTTTTTTGCATGTTTACAGGGGTCATTCTTTTGCACCCTGATCCTAAAGGCTTCATCTGATTGCCTTAAAATTCTGTCTGTAGCATCTGAAGACCTGGGACAAACACTGGGGCTAAAACTTTTTGTTTCCGAAATACTATATGACGGGGGCGGGGCTTCAAAGTTTTCACTTAAGATTTCCTTCGCCGCAATGGACAAAATGCTTAATAACTCTCCTTCACATGCTGCTAAAAATCCAAAACTTCACATGTACATAAAGAGTCTGTACCTGAAGACATCGATATGTTTATATTCAGTTATACACCTTGCGCCAATCAATATCATTTTTTACATTTTGACGTACTGCATGGTACCCTTTTAACGAATCCGATTGAAAATTGGCTAGAAAAGACTCAAGACATTGATCTTACTCTATCCCTATTTTTATGACTTTCCTTCAAAGGGCGTGGCTATTACGGTGCCGCAGAGTCTGATTATTCTCCGTGGCAACAAAAGTTCCTGCAAAATGATTCAGATGATCCATCTTCTGGAAATCTTTCACATTTGAGGATATTCAGGCCCTGAAGACGGCTGCCAACTTATTTTTGATCGCAGTGGTAGCGCCACCAACTGGTTAAAACAAATACAAATTATTTTCGTTGATGTTTTTCTCCGGGCAGGTGAACAAAATCTACCTTATATTTGCTCGGATGAGTGTTTAGGCCTTGAGCATGTCACAATACAAAAGTCTTTCGCCTTCTTCAGAGTGTCACATGATGCTGTCTTGTGACCCGTCTTTATCAGCTGATGTTCCATGAGGGCGTGACTTACCTGTCACAAGAATGAAGGCAAGTCACGCCCCCCGCTGTCCGTTCACTCCGCCAAGATGCTGGTCCAGGTGGTAGAGAGGATGAAGGCTCCCTTGTCTCTGTTCATGGTTTTTATGCCTCGCTTGCAGATCTCAATGGCCTTTCTGATCCAGCGCTGTTGTTTGTTCTCTTCTGTGCGGATGACCCTGCCCTTCTCCCGGTCCATGATGTGGTTTTCCCTTTTGCAGTGGTCAGTGATTGCTGATTTGTAATGTTCATGTTGTGCTTGTTCTTTTACTGCTCTGATTTTTTCATTTTTTTGACAGGTAAGTCACACCCTCATGGAACATCAGCTGATAAAGACGGGTCTCAAGACACCATCATGCGACACTCTGAAGAAGGCGAAATACTCGCCGAAACATGTCAGGTAAAAAATTAACCTAAAACATAATTGTCTGCTTTTAATGAATCAGTCAAATATCAATAATAAGAAGACAAAATGAACCTAATACAAATAAATGAATGCTTAATAACTCCCCTGCACATGCTCCTAAAAATCCAAACCTTCACCTGTAAATAAAACGTCCCGACCTGAAGACATCTTAATGTTATTATTTTGTTATACACACAGTGCCGCCAAGTGGAATCAAAAATTTTTTTTTATTTTAATTTTCACGTACTGCACGGTGCCCTTTTGACGAATCCGACTGAAAATTAGTCAGAAAAGACTCAAGACAATGATCTTACTCTCTGCCGAATTTTGTGACGTTTTGGCAAAAGGCGTGGCTATTAAGGTGCTGAAAAGTCCGATTGTACTCTGTGGCAACAAAAGTACATGACTCAGATGATCCTATCTTCTCGAAGTTGTACACATTTGAGGATACTTCAGCCCTGAAGACATCTACCAACTTATTTTACATCGTAGTAGTAGCGCCACCAACTGGTAAAAGCTAATACAAGTTATTTTCTTGGATGTTTTTCTCCGTGCAACTCAACAAGGTCGCCCTCATATATGCTCGGATGACTGTTTCGGCCATGAGGATGTCACAATACGAAATTAGTCCTTTTTCGTGAAAAGTTGTGGGAGTGGCATTGCACTGTTCGGCAATAAAACAACGCTGATTATGAGGTTCTAAATATGAACGACAACTCGTGAAACTTTACACACACATCAGGCCGAGCAAATTTATCAATATTTTATACGTTAGTTGTGCAGCTTTTTTGAAATGGCTCGCCATGGCCCTCGAGAAATGTTTTAAAAAAAGCAGCTCTGGTTGAGTGTTTCACCTCGCTTTTTGTAAATTTTATGGAGTACAGTGAACCCTCGGTTATCGCGGTTAATGGGGACCGAGACCACCCGCGAAAACTGAAAATCCGCGAAGTAGCGGCGCACCTTCAAAAATGCTTAAAAAAAATATACAATATATATAATAAATATATATATATATATATATATATATATATATACGGGAAGAGAGAGAGTGAAATTCATGTTATAACAAAAAAAACTAATTATTATTAAAACGTATTATTTTTTTATTCCCCAGCCATTCTTTTTGTATTTATTTAATTACTCCGACTTTTACCTGCTGGTACGCCGTCCGGTGTGCCCTGTGAAATGAAAGGTGGCATTCTTTATTTATTTATTCATTTATTCATTCATAACTGACAGCCTCGCGCTCCGCTCGTGCCCGGGCAGAAGAGGTGCTCCAATTTGGCTTAACTGTGACACACGCCCGCCCTCCTCCCCCGGAGCTTCCATTCGGTTAAACTTAGGGGCCGCTTGGCACCGCCCGTGCCCGGGGAAGGTGCTCCTCTTCGGCTTACTGTGACGCGAGCATGCCCTCCTCCTCCGGAGCTTCCATTCGGTTAAACTTAGGGGCCGCTTGGAACCGCCCGTGCCCGGGGAAGGTGCTCCTCTTCGGCTTACTGTGACGCGAGCATGCCCTCCTCCTCCGGAGCTTCCATTCGGTTAAACTTAGGGGCCGCTTGGCACCGCCCGTGCCCGGGGAAGGTGCTCCTCTACGGCTTAACTGCCACGCACGCTGGCCGGAGCTCTGGTACGGTCCGAACCGCGCGAAACGTCGCCACCGATCGTGTCCGGGGGAACGTGCTCTTCTTCGTCCACTCTCCTCTTCGCCCACGCTCTTCTTCGGCGCACGCCGGCCGTCTAACCGCTCCAGCGCCCCGTCGTGCCGCTCGGCGAAACTACAATGCCCCCGAATATTTTTTAGACCCGCGAAGCACTGAACCCGCGTAAGGTGAACCGCGAAGTAGCGAGGGTTCACTGTATGTATAAGACCAAGACCTACAAAAAAGTCTCTTGGAGCAATGAGCTAGGTTTTACAGGAAGTCGGCCATTTTGAATTTACTTAAAAGGGGGCGGGTCACCACAATGGACTTTGTGTAGAAATTATTATTGGGGCCCGAGCAGCGACCGCGGCGAGGTCCCTATTGTTTTTGTAGAAAATATTATTACTTTTATTATTATTATTATTATTATTATTAGGGCCTGAGCAGCGACCGCTGCGAAGTCCCTATTGTTTTTGTAGAAATTATTATTATTATTATTTTTCCGATTGTTCGATCGCATTTTTGACCCCCGAAACATGCACAAAAACTCACCAAACTTGGCAGTCTCATCGGGCATGGCGAAAAATTTGATATTTTAACGTCTAATATGAACAGGAAGTGAGTTATGAAATTTTGAAAGTCCGACTTTTGCCCTTTTTTGCATGTTTACAGGGGTCATTCTTTTGCACCCTGTTCCTAAAGGCTTCATCTGATTGCCTTAAAATTCTGTCTGTAGCATCTGAAGACCTGGCACAAACACTGGGGCTAAAATTTTTTGTTTCCGAAATACTATATGACGGGGGCGGGGCATCAAAGTTTTCACTTAAGATTTCCTTCGCCGCAATGGACAAAATGCTTAATAACTCTCCTGCACATGCTGCTAAAAATCCAAAACTTCACATGTACATAAAGAGTCTGTACCTGAAGACATCTATATGTTTATATTCAGTTATACACCTTGCGCCAATCAATATCATTTTTTACATTTTGACGTACTGCACGGTGCCCTTTTAACGAATCTGATTGAAAATTGGCTAGAAAAGACTCAAGACATTGATCTTACTCTATCCCTATTTTTGTGACTTTCCTTCGAAGGGCGTGGCTATTACGGTGCCGCAGAGTCTGATTATTCTCCGTGGCAACAAAAGTTCCTGCAAAATGATTCAGATGATCCATCTTCTCGAAATTTTTCACATTTGAGGATATTCAGGCCCTGAAGACGGCTGCCAACTTATTTTTGATCGCAGTGGTAGCGCCACCAACTGGTTAAAACAAATACAAATTATTTTCGTTGATTTTTTTCTCCGGGCAGGTTAACAAAATCTACCTTACATTTGCTCGGATGAGTGTTTAGGCCTTGAGGATGTCACAATACGAAAGTCTTTCGCCTTCTTCAGAGTGTCACATGATGGTGTCTTGTGGCCCGTCTTTATCAGCTGATGTTCCATGAGGGCGTGACTTACCTGTCACAAGAATGAAGGCAAGTCACGCCCCCCGCTGTCCGTTCACTCCGCCAAAATGCTGCTCCAGGTGGTAGAGAGGATGAAGGCTCCCTTGTCTCTGTTCATGGTTTTTATGCCTCGCTTGCAGATCTCAATGGCCTCTCTGATCCAGCGCTGTTGTTTGTTCTCTTCGGTGCGGATGACCCTGCCCTTCTCCCGGTCCATGATGTGGTTTTCCCTTTTGCAGTGGTCAGTGATTGCTGATTTGTAATGTTCATGTTGTGCTTGTTCTTTTACTGCTCTGATTTTTCATTTTTTTGACAGGTAAGTCACACCCTCATGGAACATCAGCTGATAAAGACGGGTCTCAAGACACCATCATGCGACACTCTGAAGAAGGCGAAAGACTCGCCGAAACATGTCAGGTAAAAAATTAACCTAAAACATAATTGTCTGCTTTTAATGAATCAGTCAAATATCAATAATAAGAAGACAAAATGAACCTAATACAAATAAATGAATGCTTAATAACTCCCCTGCACATGCTCCTAAAAATCCAAACCTTCACCTGTAAATAAAACGTCCCGACCTGAAGACATCTTAATGTTATTATTTTGTTATACACACAGTGCCGCCAAGTGGAATCAAAAATGTGTTTTTATTTTAATTTTCACGTACTGCACGGTGCCCTTTTGACGAATCCGACTGAAAATTAGTCAGAAAAGACTCAAGACAATGATCTTACTCTCTGCCGAATTTTGTGACGTTTTGGCAAAAGGCGTGGCTATTCAGGTGCTGAAAAGTCCGATTGTACTCTGTGGCAACAAAAGCTCCGGCAACATGACTCAGATGATCCTATCTTCTCGAAGTTGTACACATTTGAGGATACTTCAGCCCTGAAGACATCTACCAACTTATTTTACATCGTAGTAGTAGCGCCACCAACTGGTAAAAGCTAATACAAGTTATTTTCTTGGATGTTTTTCTCCGTGCAACTCAACAAGGTCGCCCTCATATATGCTCGGATGACTGTTTCGGCCATGAGGATGTCACAATACGAAATTCGTGATTTTTCGTGAAAAGTTGTGGGAGTGGCATTGCACTGTTCGGCAATAAAACAAAGCTGATTATGAGGTTCTAAATATGAACGACATCTCGTAAAACTTTACACACACATCAGGCCGAGCAAATTTATCAATATTTTATACGTTAGTTGTGCAGCTTTTTTGAAATGGCTCGCCATGGCCCTCGAGAAATGTTAAAAAAAAGCAGCTCTGGTTGAGTGTTTCACCTCGCTTTTTGTAAATTTTATGGAGTACAGTGAACCCTCGGTTATCGCGGTTAATGGGGACCGAGACCACCCGCGAAAACTGAAAATCCGCGAAGTAGCGGCGCACCTTCAAAAATGCTTAAAAAAAATATACAATATATATAATAAATATATAAATATATATATATATATATATATATATATATATATATATATATATATATATACGGGGAGAGAGAGAGTGAAATTCATGTTATAACAAAAAAACCAAATTAATATTAAAACGTATTATTTTTTTATTCCCCAGCCATTCTTTTTGTATTTATTTAATTACTCCGACTTTTACCTGCTGGTACGCCGTCCGGTGTGCCCTGTGAAATGAAAGGTGGCATTCTTTATTTATTTATTCATTCATAACTGACAGCCTCGCGCTCCGCTCGTGCCCGGGCAGAAGAGGTGCTCCAATTTGGCTTAACTGTGACACACGCCCGTCCTCCTCCCCCGGAGATTCCATTCGGTTAAACTTAGGGGCCGCTTGGCACCGCCCGTGCCCGGGGAAGGTGCTCCTCTTCGGCTTACTGTGACGCGAGCATGCCCTCCTCCTCCGGAGCTTCCATTCGGTTAAACTTAGGGGCCGCTTGGAACCGCCCGTGCCCGGGGAAGGTGCTCCTCTTTGGCTTACTGTGACGCGAGCATGCCCTCCTCCTCCGGAGCTTCCATTCGGTTAAACTTAGGGGCCGCTTGGCACCGCCCGTGCCCGGGGAAGGTGCTCCTCTACGGCTTAACTGCCACGCACGCTGGCCGGAGCTCTGGTACGGTCCGAACCGCGCGAAACGTCGCCACCGATCGTGTCCGGGGGAACGTGCTCTTCTTCGTCCACTCTCCTCTTCGCCCACGCTCTTCTTCGGCGCACGCCGGCCGTCTAACCGCTCCAGCGCCCCGTCGTGCCGCTCGGCGAAACTACAATGCCCCCGAATATTTTTTAGACCCGCGAAGCACTGAACCCGCGAAAGGTGAACCGCGAAGTAGCGAGGGTTCACTGTATGTATAAGACCAAGACCTACAAAAAAGTCTCTTGGAGCAATGAGCTAGGTTTTACAGGAAGTCGGCCATTTTGAATTTACTTAAAAGGGGGCGGGTCACCACAATGGACTTTGTGTAGAAATTATTATTGGGGCCCGAGCAGCGACGGCGGCGAGGTCCCTATTGTTTTTCTAGAAATTGTTATTAGGGCCCGAGCTGCGACGGCTGCGAGGTCCCTATTGTTTTTGTAGAAAATATTATTACTTTTATTATTATTATTATTATTATTATTAGGGCCTGAGCAGCGACCGCTGCGAAGTCCCTATTGTTTTTGTAGAAATTATTATTATTATTATTTTTCCGATTGTTCGATCGCATTTTTGACCCCCGAAACATGCACAAAAACTCACCAAACTTGGCAGTCTCATCGGGCATGGCGAAAAATTTGATATTTTAACGTCTAATATGAACAGGAAGTGAGTTATGAATTTTTGAAAGTCCGACTTTTGCCCTTTTTTGCATGTTTACAGGGGTCATTCTTTTGCACCCTGATCCTAAAGGCTTCATCTGATTGCCTTAAAATTCTGTCTGTAGCATCTGAAGACCTGGCACAAACACTGGGGCTAAAATTTTTTGTTTCCGAAATACTATATGACGGGGGCGGGGCATCAAAGTTTTCACTTAAGATTTCCTTCGCCGCAATGGACAAAATGCTTAATAACTCTCCTGCACATGCTGCTAAAAATCCAAAACTTCACATGTACATAAAGAGTCTGGACCTGAAGACATCTATATGTTTATATTCAGTTATACACCTTGCGCCAATCAATATCATTTTTTACATTTTGACGTACTGCACGGTGCCCTTTTAACGAATCTGATTGAAAATTGGCTAGAAAAGACTCAAGACATTGATCTTACTCTATCCCTATTTTTGTGACTTTCCTTCGAAGGGCGTGGGTATTACGGTGCCGCAGAGTCTGATTATTCTCCGTGGCAACAAAAGTTCCTGCAAAATGATTCAGATGATCCATCTTCTCGAAATTTTTCACATTTGAGGATATTCAGGCCCTGAAGACGGCTGCCAACTTATTTTTGATCGCAGTGGTAGCACCACCAACTGGTTAAAACAAATACAAATTATTTTCGTTGATTTTTTTCTCCGGGCAGGTTAACAAAATCTACCTTACATTTGCTCGGATGAGTGTTTAGGCCTTGAGGATGTCACAATACGAAAGTCTTTCGCCTTCTTCAGAGTGTCACATGATGGTGTCTTGTGGCCCGTCTTTATCAGCTGATGTTCCATGAGGGGGTGACTTACCTGTCACAAGAACGAAGGCAAGTCACGCCCCCCGCTGTCCGTTCACTCCGCCAAAATGCTGCTCCAGGTGGTAGAGAGGATGAAGGTTCCCTTGTCTCTGTTCATGGTTTTTATGCCTCGCTTGCAGATCTCAATGGCCTCTCTGATCCAGCGCTGTTGTTTGTTCTCTTCTGTGCGGATGACCCTGCCCTTCTCCCGGTCCATGATGTGGTTTTCCCTTTTGCAGTGGTCAGTGATTGCTGATTTGTAATGTTCATGTTGTGCTTGTTCTTTTACTGCTCTGATTTTTTAATTTTTTTGACAGGTAAGTCACACCCTCATGGAACATCAGCTGATAAAGACTGGTCTCAAGACACCATCATGCGACACTCTGAAGAAGGCGAAAGACTCGCCGAAACATGTCAGGTAAAAAATTAACCTAAAACATAAATGTCTGCTTTTAATGAATCAGTCAAATATCAATAATAAGAAGACAAAATGAACCTAATACAAATAAATGAATGCTTAATAACTCCCCTGCACATGCTCCTAAAAATCCAAACCTTCACCTGTAAATAAAACGTCCCGACCTGAAGACATCTTAATGTTATTATTTTGTTATACACACAGTGCCGCCAAGTGGAATCAAAAATTTGTTTTTATTTTAATTTTCACGTACTGCACGGTGCCCTTTTGACGAATCCGACTGAAAATTAGTCAGAAAAGACTCAAGACAATGATCTTACTCTCTGCCGAATTTTGTGACGTTTTGGCAAAAGGCGTGGCTATTAAGGTGCTGAAAAGTCAGATTGTACTTTGTGGCAACAAAAGCTCCGGCAACATGACTCAGATGATCCTATCTTCTCGAAGTTGTACACATTTGAGGATACTTCAGCCCTGAAGACATCTACCAACTTATTTTACATCATAGTAGTAGCGCCACCAACTGGTAAAAGCTAATACAAGTTATTTTCTTGGATGTTTTTCTCCGTGCAACTCAACATGGTCGCCCTCATATATGCTCGGATGACTGTTTCGGCCATGAGGATGTCACAATACGAAATTCATGATTTTTCGTGAAAAGTTGTGGGAGTGGCATTGCACTGTTCGGCAATAAAACAAAGCTGATTATGAGGTTCTAAATATGAACGACAACTCGTAAAACTTTACACACACATCAGGCCGAGCAAATTTATCAATATTTTATACGTTAGTTGTGCAGCTTTTTTGAAATGGCTCGCCATGGCCCTCGAGAAATGTTAAAAAAAGCAGCTCTGGTTGAGTGTTTCACCTCGCTTTTTGTAAATTTTATGGAGTACAGTGAACCCTCGGTTATCGCGGTTAATGGGGACCGAGACCACCCGCGAAAACTGAAAATCCGCGAAGTAGCGGCGCACCTTCAAAAATGCTTAAAAAAAATATACAATATATATAATAAATATATATATATATATATATATATATATATATATATATATATATATATATATATATATATATATATACGGGGAGAGAGAGAGTGAAATTCATTTTAGAACAAAAAAACCAAATTATTATTAAAACGTATTATTTTTTTATTCCCCAGCCATTCTTTTTGTATTTATTTAATTACTCCGACTTTTACCTGCTGGTACGCCGTCCGGTGTGCCCTGTGAAATGAAAGGTGGCATTCTTTATTTATTTATTCATTTATTCATTCATAACTGACAGCCTCGCGCTCCGCTCGTGCCCGGGCGGAAGAGGTGCTCCAATTCGGCTTAACTGTGACACACGCCCGCCCTCCTCCCCCGGAACTTCCATTCGGTTAAACTTAGGGGCCGCTTGGCACCGCCCGTGCCCGGGGAAGGTGCTCCTCTTCGGCTTACTGTGACGCGAGCATGCCCTCCTCCTCCGGAGCTTCCATTCGGTTAAACTTAGGGGCCGCTTGGCACCGCCCGTGCCCGGGGAAGGTGCTCCTCTACGGCTTAACTGCCACGCACGCCGGCCGGAGCTCTGGTACGGTCCGAACCGCGCGAAACGTCGCCACCGATCGTGTCCGGGAGAACGTGCTCTTCTTCGTCCACTCTCCTCTTCGCCCACGCTCTTCTTCGGCGCACGCCGGCCGTCTAACCGCTCCAGCGCCCCGTCGTGCCGCTCGGCGAAACTACAATGCCCCCGAATATTTTTTAGACCCGCGAAGCACTGAACCCGCGAAAGGTGAACCGCGAAGTAGCGAGGGTTCACTGTATGTATAAGACCAAGACCTACAAAAAAGTCTCTTGGAGCAATGAGCTAGGTTTTACAGGAAGTCGGCCATTTTGAATTTACTTAAAAGGGGGCGAGTCACCACAATGGACTTTGTGTAGAAATTATTATTGGGGCCCGAGCAGCGACGGCGGCGAGGTCCCTATTGTTTTTGTAGAAATTATTATTAGGGCCTGAGCAGCGACCGCTACGAGGTCCCCATTGTTTTTGTGGAAATTATTATTATTTTTATTATTATTATTATTAGGGCCCGAGCAGTGACCGCTGCGAGGTCCCTATTGTTTTTCTAGAAATTTTTTATTAGGGCCCGAGCTGCGACGGCTGCGAGGTCCCTATTGTTTTTGTAGAAAATATTATTACTTTTATTATTATTAATATTATTATTATTATTATTAGGGCCTGAGCAGCGACCGCTGCGAAGTCCCTATTGTTTTTGTAGAAATTATTATTATTATTATTTTTCCGATTGTTCGATCGCATTTTTGACCCCCGAAACATGCACAAAAACTCACCAAACTTGGCAGTCTCATCGGGCATGGCGAAAAATTTGATATTTTAACGTCTAATATGAACAGGAAGTGAGTTATGAATTTTTGAAAGTCCGACTTTTACCCTTTTTTGCATGTTTACAGGGGTCATTCTTTTGCACCCTGATCCTAAAGGCTTCATCTGATTGCCTTAAAATTCTGTCTGTAGCATCTGAAGACCTGGGACAAACACTGGGGCTAAAATTTTTTGTTTCCGAAATACTATATGACGGGGGCGGGGCTTCAAAGTTTTCACTTAAGATTTCCTTCGCCGCAATGGACAAAATGCTTAATAACTCTCCTGCACATGCTGCTAAAAATCCAAAACTTCACATGTACATAAAAAGTCTGTACCTGAAGACATCTATATGTTTATATTCAGTTATACACCTTGCGCCAATCAATATCATTTTTTACATTTTGACGTACTGCACGGTGCCCTTTTAACGAATCTGATTGAAAATTGGCTAGAAAAGACTCAAGACATTGATCTTACTCTATCCCTATTTTTGTGATTTTCCTTCGAAGGGCGTGGCTATTACGGTGCCGCAGAGTCTGATTATTCTCCGTGGCAACAAAAGTTCCTGCAAAATGATTCAGATGATCCATCTTCTCGAAATTTTTCACATTTGAGGATATTCAGGCCCTGAAGACGGCTGCCAACTTATTTTTGATCGCAGTGGTAGCGCCACCAACTGGTTAAAACAAATACAAATTATTTTCGTTGATGTTTTTCTCCGGGCAGGTGAACAAAATCTACCTTATATTTGTTCGGATGAGTGTTTAGGCCTTGAGCATGTCACAATACGAAAGTCTTTCGCCTTCTTCAGAGTGTCACATGATGCTGTCTTGTGACCCGTCTTTATCAGCTGATGTTCCATGAGGGCGTGACTTACCTGTCACAAGAATGAAGGCAAGTCACGCCCCCCGCTGTCCGTTCACTCCGCCAAGATGCTGGTCCAGGTGGTAGAGAGGATGAAGGCTCCCTTGTCTCTGTTCATGGTTTTTATGCCTCGCTTGCAGATCTCAATGGCCTCTCTGATCCAGCGCTGTTGTTTGTTCTCTTCTGTGCGGATGACCCTGCCCTTCTCCCGGTCCATGATGTGGTTTTCCCTTTTGCAGTGGTCAGTGATTGCTGATTTGTAATGTTCATGTTGTGCTTGTTCTTTTACTGCTCTGATTTTTTTCATTTTTTTGACAGGTAAGTCACACCCTCATGGAACATCAGCTCAAGACACCATCATGCGACACTCTGAAGAAGGCGAAAGACTCGCCGAAACATGTCAGGTAAAAAATTAACCTAAAACATAATTGTCTGCTTTTAATGAATCAGTCAAATATCAATAATAAGAAGACAAAATGAACCTAATAAATAAATGAATGCTTAATAACTCCCCTGCACATGCTCCTAAAAATCCAAACCTTCACCTGTAAATAAAACGTCCCGACCTGAAGACATCGTAATGTTATTATTTTGTTATACACACAGTGCCGCCAAGTGGAATCAAAAATTTGTTTTTATTTTAATTTTCACGTACTGCACGGTGCCCTTTTGACGAATCCGACTGAAAATTAGTCAGAAAAGACTCAAGACAATGATCTTACTCTCTGCCGAATTTCTTGACGTTTTGGCAAAAGGCGTGGCTATTAAGGTGCTGAAAAGTCCGATTGTACTCTGTGGCAACAAAAGCTCCGGCAACATGACTCAGATGATCCTATCTTCTCGAAGTTGTACACATTTGAGGATACTTCAGCCCTGAAGACATCTACCAACTTATTTTACATCGTAGTAGTAGCGCCACCAACTGGTAAAAGCTAATACAAGTTATTTTCTTGGATGTTTTTCTCCGTGCAACTCAACAAGGTCGCCCTCATATATGCTCGGATGACTGTTTCGGCCATGAGGATGTCACAATACGAAATTCGTCCTTTTTCGTGAAAAGTTGTGGGAGTGGCATTACACTGTTCGGCAATAAAACAAAGCTGATTATGAGGTTCTAAATATGAACGACAACTCGTAAAACTTTACACACACATCAGGCCGAGCAAATTTATCAATATTTTATACGTTAGTTGTGCAGCTTTTTTGAAATGGCTCGCCATGGCCCTCGAGAAATGTTAAAAAAAAGCAGCTCTGGTTGAGTGTTTCACCTCGCTTTTTGTAAATTTTATGGAGTACAGTGAACCCTCGGTTATCGCGGTTAATGGGGACCGAGACCACCCGCGAAAACTGAAAATCCGCGAAGTAGCGGCGCACCTTCAAAAATGCTTAAAAAAAATATACAATATATATAATAAATATATATATATATATATATATATATATATATATATATATATATATACGGGGAGAGAGAGAGTGAAATTCATGTTATAACAAAAAAAACAAATTATTATTAAAACGTATTATTTTTTTATTCCCCAGCCATTCTTTTAGTATTTATTTAATTACTCCGACTTTTACCTGCTGGTACGCCGTCCGGTGTGCCCTGTGAAATGAAAGGTGGCATTCTTTATTTATTTATTCATTTATTCATTCATAACTGACAGCCTCGCGCTCCGCTCGTGCCCGGGCAGAAGAGGTGCTCCAATTTGGCTTAACTGTGACACACGCCCGCCCTCCTCCCCCGGAGCTTCCATTCGGTTAAACTTAGGGGCCGCTTGGCACCGCCCGTGCCGGGGGAAGGTGCTCCTCTTCGGCTTACTGTGACGCGAGCATGCCCTCCTCCTCCGGAGCTTCCATTCGGTTAAACTTAGGGGCCGCTTGGAACCGCCCGTGCCCGGGGAAGGTGCTCCTCTACGGCTTAACTGCCACGCACGCCGGCCGGAGCTCTGGTACGGTCCGAACCGCGCGAAACGTCGCCACCGATTGTGTCCGGGGGAACGTGCTCTTCTTCGTCCACTCTCCTCTTCGCCCACGCTCTTCTTCGGCGCACGCCGGCCGTCTAACCGCTCCAGCGCCCCGTCGTGCCGCTCTGCGAAACTACAATGCCCCCGAATATTTTTTAGACCCGCGAAGCACTGAACCCGCGAAAGGTGAACCGCGAAGTAGCGAGGGTTCACTGTATGTATAAGACCAAGACCTACAAAAAAGTCTCTTGGAGCAATGAGCTAGGTTTTACAGGAAGTCGGCCATTTTGAATTTACTTAAAAGGGGGCGGGTCACCACAATGGACTTTGTGTAGAAATTATTATTGGGGCCCGAGCAGCGACCGCGGCGAGGTCCCTATTGTTTTTGTAGAAAACATTATTACTTTTATTATTATTATTATTATTATTATTAGGGCCTGAGCAGCGACCGCTGCGAAGTCCCTATTGTTTTTGTAGAAATTATTATTATTATTATTTTTCCGATTGTTCGATCGCATTTTTGACCCCCGAAACATGCACAAAAACTCACCAAACTTGGCAGTCTCATCGGGCATGGCGAAAAATTTGATATTTTAACGTCTAATATGAACAGGAAGTGAGTTATGAATTTTTGAAAGTCCGACTTTTGCCCTTTTTTGCATGTTTACAGGGGTCATTCTTTTGCACCCTGATCCTAAAGGCTTCATCTGATTGCCTTAAAATTCTGTCTGTAGCATCTGAAGACCTGGGACAAACACTGGGGCTAAAACTTTTTGTTTCCGAAATACTATATGACGGGGGCGGGGCTTCAAAGTTTTCACTTAAGATTTCCTTCGCCGCAATGGACAAAATGCTTAATAACTCTCCTTCACATGCTGCTAAAAATCCAAAACTTCACATGTACATAAAGAGTCTGTACCTGAAGACATCGATATGTTTATATTCAGTTATACACCTTGCGCCAATCAATATCATTTTTTACATTTTGACGTACTGCATGGTACCCTTTTAACGAATCCGATTGAAAATTGGCTAGAAAAGACTCAAGACATTGATCTTACTCTATCCCTATTTTTATGACTTTCCTTCAAAGGGCGTGGCTATTACGGTGCCGCAGAGTCTGATTATTCTCCGTGGCAACAAAAGTTCCTGCAAAATGATTCAGATGATCCATCTTCTGGAAATCTTTCACATTTGAGGATATTCAGGCCCTGAAGACGGCTGCCAACTTATTTTTGATCGCAGTGGTAGCGCCACCAACTGGTTAAAACAAATACAAATTATTTTCGTTGATGTTTTTCTCCGGGCAGGTGAACAAAATCTACCTTATATTTGCTCGGATGAGTGTTTAGGCCTTGAGCATGTCACAATACAAAAGTCTTTCGCCTTCTTCAGAGTGTCACATGATGCTGTCTTGTGACCCGTCTTTATCAGCTGATGTTCCATGAGGGCGTGACTTACCTGTCACAAGAATGAAGGCAAGTCACGCCCCCCGCTGTCCGTTCACTCCGCCAAGATGCTGGTCCAGGTGGTAGAGAGGATGAAGGCTCCCTTGTCTCTGTTCATGGTTTTTATGCCTCGCTTGCAGATCTCAATGGCCTCTCTGATCCAGCGCTGTTGTTTGTTCTCTTCTGTGCGGATGACCCTGCCCTTCTCCCGGTCCATGATGTGGTTTTCCCTTTTGCAGTGGTCAGTGATTGCTGATTTGTAATGTTCATGTTGTGCTTGTTCTTTTACTGCTCTGATTTTTTCATTTTTTTGACAGGTAAGTCACACCCTCATGGAACATCAGCTGATAAAGACGGGTCTCAAGACACCATCATGCGACACTCTGAAGAAGGCGAAATACTCGCCGAAACATGTCAGGTAAAAAATTAACCTAAAACATAATTGTCTGCTTTTAATGAATCAGTCAAATATCAATAATAAGAAGACAAAATGAACCTAATACAAATAAATGAATGCTTAATAACTCCCCTGCACATGCTCCTAAAAATCCAAACCTTCACCTGTAAATAAAACGTCCCGACCTGAAGACATCTTAATGTTATTATTTTGTTATACACACAGTGCCGCCAAGTGGAATCAAAAATTTTTTTTTATTTTAATTTTCACGTACTGCACGGTGCCCTTTTGACGAATCCGACTGAAAATTAGTCAGAAAAGACTCAAGACAATGATCTTACTCTCTGCCGAATTTTGTGACGTTTTGGCAAAAGGCGTGGCTATTAAGGTGCTGAAAAGTCCGATTGTACTCTGTGGCAACAAAAGCTCCGGCAACATGACTCAGATGATCCTATCTTCTCGAAGTTGTACACATTTGAGGATACTTCAGCCCTGAAGACATCTACCAACTTATTTTACATCGTAGTAGTAGCGCCACCAACTGGTAAAAGCTAATACAAGTTATTTTCTTGGATGTTTTTCTCCGTGCAACTCAACAAGGTCGCCCTCATATATGCTCGGATGACTGTTTCGGCCATGAGGATGTCACAATACGAAATTTGTCCTTTTTCGTGAAAAGTTGTGGGAGTGGCATTGCACTGTTCGGCAATAAAACAACGCTGATTATGAGGTTCTAAATATGAACGACAACTCGTGAAACTTTACACACACATCAGGCCGAGCAAATTTATCAATATTTTATACGTTAGTTGTGCAGCTTTTTTGAAATGGCTCGCCATGGCCCTCGAGAAATGTTTTAAAAAAAGCAGCTCTGGTTGAGTGTTTCACCTCGCTTTTTGTAAATTTTATGGAGTACAGTGAACCCTCGGTTATCGCGGTTAATGGGGACCGAGACCACCCGCGAAAACTGAAAATCCGCGAAGTAGCGGCGCACCTTCAAAAATGCTTAAAAAAAATATACAATATATATAATAAATATATATATATATATATATATATACGGGAAGAGAGAGAGTGAAATTCATGTTATAACAAAAAAAACTAATTATTATTAAAACGTATTATTTTTTTATTCCCCAGCCATTCTTTTTGTATTTATTTAATTACTCCGACTTTTACCTGCTGGTACGCCGTCCGGTGTGCCCTGTGAAATGAAAGGTGGCATTCTTTATTTATTTATTCATTTATTCATTCATAACTGACAGCCTCGCGCTCCGCTCGTGCCCGGGCAGAAGAGGTGCTCCAATTTGGCTTAACTGTGACACACGCCCGCCCTCCTCCCCCGGAGCTTCCATTCGGTTAAACTTAGGGGCCGCTTGGCACCGCCCGTGCCCGGGGAAGGTGCTCCTCTTCGGCTTACTGTGACGCGAGCATGCCCTCCTCCTCCGGAGCTTCCATTCGGTTAAACTTAGGGGCCGCTTGGAACCGCCCGTGCCCGGGGAAGGTGCTCCTCTTCGGCTTACTGTGACGCGAGCATGCCCTCCTCCTCCGGAGCTTCCATTCGGTTAAACTTAGGGGCCGCTTGGCACCGCCCGTGCCCGGGGAAGGTGCTCCTCTACGGCTTAACTGCCACGCACGCTGGCCGGAGCTCTGGTACGGTCCGAACCGCGCGAAACGTCGCCACCGATCGTGTCCGGGGGAACGTGCTCTTCTTCGTCCACTCTCCTCTTCGCCCACGCTCTTCTTCGGCGCACGCCGGCCGTCTAACCGCTCCAGCGCCCCGTCGTGCCGCTCGGCGAAACTACAATGCCCCCGAATATTTTTTAGACCCGCGAAGCACTGAACCCGCGTAAGGTGAACCGCGAAGTAGCGAGGGTTCACTGTATGTATAAGACCAAGACCTACAAAAAAGTCTCTTGGAGCAATGAGCTAGGTTTTACAGGAAGTCGGCCATTTTGAATTTACTTAAAAGGGGGCGGGTCACCACAATGGACTTTGTGTAGAAATTATTATTGGGGCCCGAGCAGCGACCGCGGCGAGGTCCCTATTGTTTTTGTAGAAAATATTATTACTTTTATTATTATTATTATTATTATTATTAGGGCCTGAGCAGCGACCGCTGCGAAGTCCCTATTGTTTTTGTAGAAATTATTATTATTATTATTTTTCCGATTGTTCGATCGCATTTTTGACCCCCGAAACATGCACAAAAACTCACCAAACTTGGCAGTCTCATCGGGCATGGCGAAAAATTTGATATTTTAACGTCTAATATGAACAGGAAGTGAGTTATGAAATTTTGAAAGTCCGACTTTTGCCCTTTTTTGCATGTTTACAGGGGTCATTCTTTTGCACCCTGTTCCTAAAGGCTTCATCTGATTGCCTTAAAATTCTGTCTGTAGCATCTGAAGACCTGGCACAAACACTGGGGCTAAAATTTTTTGTTTCCGAAATACTATATGACGGGGGCGGGGCATCAAAGTTTTCACTTAAGATTTCCTTCGCCGCAATGGACAAAATGCTTAATAACTCTCCTGCACATGCTGCTAAAAATCCAAAACTTCACATGTACATAAAGAGTCTGTACCTGAAGACATCTATATGTTTATATTCAGTTATACACCTTGCGCCAATCAATATCATTTTTTACATTTTGACGTACTGCACGGTGCCCTTTTAACGAATCTGATTGAAAATTGGCTAGAAAAGACTCAAGACATTGATCTTACTCTATCCCTATTTTTGTGACTTTCCTTCGAAGGGCGTGGCTATTACGGTGCCGCAGAGTCTGATTATTCTCCGTGGCAACAAAAGTTCCTGCAAAATGATTCAGATGATCCATCTTCTCGAAATTTTTCACATTTGAGGATATTCAGGCCCTGAAGACGGCTGCCAACTTATTTTTGATCGCAGTGGTAGCGCCACCAACTGGTTAAAACAAATACAAATTATTTTCGTTGATTTTTTTCTCCGGGCAGGTTAACAAAATCTACCTTACATTTGCTCGGATGAGTGTTTAGGCCTTGAGGATGTCACAATACGAAAGTCTTTCGCCTTCTTCAGAGTGTCACATGATGGTGTCTTGTGGCCCGTCTTTATCAGCTGATGTTCCATGAGGGCGTGACTTACCTGTCACAAGAATGAAGGCAAGTCACGCCCCCCGCTGTCCGTTCACTCCGCCAAAATGCTGCTCCAGGTGGTAGAGAGGATGAAGGCTCCCTTGTCTCTGTTCATGGTTTTTATGCCTCGCTTGCAGATCTCAATGGCCTCTCTGATCCAGCGCTGTTGTTTGTTCTCTTCGGTGCGGATGACCCTGCCCTTCTCCCGGTCCATGATGTGGTTTTCCCTTTTGCAGTGGTCAGTGATTGCTGATTTGTAATGTTCATGTTGTGCTTGTTCTTTTACTGCTCTGATTTTTAATTTTTTTGACAGGTAAGTCACACCCTCATGGAACATCAGCTGATAAAGACGGGTCTCAAGACACCATCATGCGACACTCTGAAGAAGGCGAAAGACTCGCCGAAACATGTCAGGTAAAAAATTAACCTAAAACATAATTGTCTGCTTTTAATGAATCAGTCAAATATCAATAATAAGAAGACAAAATGAACCTAATACAAATAAATGAATGCTTAATAACTCCCCTGCACATGCTCCTAAAAATCCAAACCTTCACCTGTAAATAAAACGTCCCGACCTGAAGACATCTTAATGTTATTATTTTGTTATACACACAGTGCCGCCAAGTGGAATCAAAAATGTGTTTTTATTTTAATTTTCACGTACTGCACGGTGCCCTTTTGACGAATCCGACTGAAAATTAGTCAGAAAAGACTCAAGACAATGATCTTACTCTCTGCCGAATTTTGTGACGTTTTGGCAAAAGGCGTGGCTATTAAGGTGCTGAAAAGTCCGATTGTACTCTGTGGCAACAAAAGCTCCGGCAACATGACTCAGATGATCCTATCTTCTCGAAGTTGTACACATTTGAGGATACTTCAGCCCTGAAGACATCTACCAACTTATTTTACATCGTAGTAGTAGCGCCACCAACTGGTAAAAGCTAATACAAGTTATTTTCTTGGATGTTTTTCTCCGTGCAACTCAACAAGGTCGCCCTCATATATGCTCGGATGACTGTTTCGGCCATGAGGATGTCACAATACGAAATTCGTGATTTTTCGTGAAAAGTTGTGGGAGTGGCATTGCACTGTTCGGCAATAAAACAAAGCTGATTATGAGGTTCTAAATATGAACGACATCTCGTAAAACTTTACACACACATCAGGCCGAGCAAATTTATCAATATTTTATACGTTAGTTGTGCAGCTTTTTTGAAATGGCTCGCCATGGCCCTCGAGAAATGTTAAAAAAAAGCAGCTCTGGTTGAGTGTTTCACCTCGCTTTTTGTAAATTTTATGGAGTACAGTGAACCCTCGGTTATCGCGGTTAATGGGGACCGAGACCACCCGCGAAAACTGAAAATCCGCGAAGTAGCGGCGCACCTTCAAAAATGCTTAAAAAAAATATACAATATATATAATAAATATATAAATATATATATATATATATATATATATATATATATATATATATATATATATATATATATATACGGGGAGAGAGAGAGTGAAATTCATGTTATAACAAAAAAACCAAATTAATATTAAAACGTATTATTTTTTTATTCCCCAGCCATTCTTTTTGTATTTATTTAATTACTCCGACTTTTACCTGCTGGTACGCCGTCCGGTGTGCCCTGTGAAATGAAAGGTGGCATTCTTTATTTATTTATTCATTCATAACTGACAGCCTCGCGCTCCGCTCGTGCCCGGGCAGAAGAGGTGCTCCAATTTGGCTTAACTGTGACACACGCCCGTCCTCCTCCCCCGGAGATTCCATTCGGTTAAACTTAGGGGCCGCTTGGCACCGCCCGTGCCCGGGGAAGGTGCTCCTCTTCGGCTTACTGTGACGCGAGCATGCCCTCCTCCTCCGGAGCTTCCATTCGGTTAAACTTAGGGGCCGCTTGGAACCGCCCGTGCCCGGGGAAGGTGCTCCTCTTTGGCTTACTGTGACGCGAGCATGCCCTCCTCCTCCGGAGCTTCCATTCGGTTAAACTTAGGGGCCGCTTGGCACCGCCCGTGCCCGGGGAAGGTGCTCCTCTACGGCTTAACTGCCACGCACGCTGGCCGGAGCTCTGGTACGGTCCGAACCGCGCGAAACGTCGCCACCGATCGTGTCCGGGGGAACGTGCTCTTCTTCGTCCACTCTCCTCTTCGCCCACGCTCTTCTTCGGCGCACGCCGGCCGTCTAACCGCTCCAGCGCCCCGTCGTGCCGCTCGGCGAAACTACAATGCCCCCGAATATTTTTTAGACCCGCGAAGCACTGAACCCGCGAAAGGTGAACCGCGAAGTAGCGAGGGTTCACTGTATGTATAAGACCAAGACCTACAAAAAAGTCTCTTGGAGCAATGAGCTAGGTTTTACAGGAAGTCGGCCATTTTGAATTTACTTAAAAGGGGGCGGGTCACCACAATGGACTTTGTGTAGAAATTATTATTGGGGCCCGAGCAGCGACGGCGGCGAGGTCCCTATTGTTTTTCTAGAAATTGTTATTAGGGCCCGAGCTGCGACGGCTGCGAGGTCCCTATTGTTTTTGTAGAAAATATTATTACTTTTATTATTATTATTATTATTATTATTAGGGCCTGAGCAGCGACCGCTGCGAAGTCCCTATTGTTTTTGTAGAAATTATTATTATTATTATTTTTCCGATTGTTCGATCGCATTTTTGACCCCCGAAACATGCACAAAAACTCACCAAACTTGGCAGTCTCATCGGGCATGGCGAAAAATTTGATATTTTAACGTCTAATATGAACAGGAAGTGAGTTATGAATTTTTGAAAGTCCGACTTTTGCCCTTTTTTGCATGTTTACAGGGGTCATTCTTTTGCACCCTGATCCTAAAGGCTTCATCTGATTGCCTTAAAATTCTGTCTGTAGCATCTGAAGACCTGGCACAAACACTGGGGCTAAAATTTTTTGTTTCCGAAATACTATATGACGGGGGCGGGGCATCAAAGTTTTCACTTAAGATTTCCTTCGCCGCAATGGACAAAATGCTTAATAACTCTCCTGCACATGCTGCTAAAAATCCAAAACTTCACATGTACATAAAGAGTCTGGACCTGAAGACATCTATATGTTTATATTCAGTTATACACCTTGCGCCAATCAATATCATTTTTTACATTTTGACGTACTGCACGGTGCCCTTTTAACGAATCTGATTGAAAATTGGCTAGAAAAGACTCAAGACATTGATCTTACTCTATCCCTATTTTTGTGACTTTCCTTCGAAGGGCGTGGGTATTACGGTGCCGCAGAGTCTGATTATTCTCCGTGGCAACAAAAGTTCCTGCAAAATGATTCAGATGATCCATCTTCTCGAAATTTTTCACATTTGAGGATATTCAGGCCCTGAAGACGGCTGCCAACTTATTTTTGATCGCAGTGGTAGCACCACCAACTGGTTAAAACAAATACAAATTATTTTCGTTGATTTTTTTCTCCGGGCAGGTTAACAAAATCTACCTTACATTTGCTCGGATGAGTGTTTAGGCCTTGAGGATGTCACAATACGAAAGTCTTTCGCCTTCTTCAGAGTGTCACATGATGGTGTCTTGTGGCCCGTCTTTATCAGCTGATGTTCCATGAGGGGGTGACTTACCTGTCACAAGAACGAAGGCAAGTCACGCCCCCCGCTGTCCGTTCACTCCGCCAAAATGCTGCTCCAGGTGGTAGAGAGGATGAAGGTTCCCTTGTCTCTGTTCATGGTTTTTATGCCTCGCTTGCAGATCTCAATGGCCTCTCTGATCCAGCGCTGTTGTTTGTTCTCTTCTGTGCGGATGACCCTGCCCTTCTCCCGGTCCATGATGTGGTTTTCCCTTTTGCAGTGGTCAGTGATTGCTGATTTGTAATGTTCATGTTGTGCTTGTTCTTTTACTGCTCTGATTTTTTAATTTTTTTGACAGGTAAGTCACACCCTCATGGAACATCAGCTGATAAAGACTGGTCTCAAGACACCATCATGCGACACTCTGAAGAAGGCGAAAGACTCGCCGAAACATGTCAGGTAAAAAATTAACCTAAAACATAAATGTCTGCTTTTAATGAATCAGTCAAATATCAATAATAAGAAGACAAAATGAACCTAATACAAATAAATGAATGCTTAATAACTCCCCTGCACATGCTCCTAAAAATCCAAACCTTCACCTGTAAATAAAACGTCCCGACCTGAAGACATCTTAATGTTATTATTTTGTTATACACACAGTGCCGCCAAGTGGAATCAAAAATTTGTTTTTATTTTAATTTTCACGTACTGCACGGTGCCCTTTTGACGAATCCGACTGAAAATTAGTCAGAAAAGACTCAAGACAATGATCTTACTCTCTGCCGAATTTTGTGACGTTTTGGCAAAAGGCGTGGCTATTAAGGTGCTGAAAAGTCAGATTGTACTTTGTGGCAACAAAAGCTCCGGCAACATGACTCAGATGATCCTATCTTCTCGAAGTTGTACACATTTGAGGATACTTCAGCCCTGAAGACATCTACCAACTTATTTTACATCATAGTAGTAGCGCCACCAACTGGTAAAAGCTAATACAAGTTATTTTCTTGGATGTTTTTCTCCGTGCAACTCAACAAGGTCGCCCTCATATATGCTCGGATGACTGTTTCGGCCATGAGGATGTCACAATACGAAATTCATGATTTTTCGTGAAAAGTTGTGGGAGTGGCATTGCACTGTTCGGCAATAAAACAAAGCTGATTATGAGGTTCTAAATATGAACGACAACTCGTAAAACTTTACACACACATCAGGCCGAGCAAATTTATCAATATTTTATAAGTTAGTTGTGCAGCTTTTTTGAAATGGCTCGCCATGGCCCTCGAGAAATGTTAAAAAAAAGCAGCTCTGGTTGAGTGTTTCACCTCGCTTTTTGTAAATTTTATGGAGTACAGTGAACCCTCGGTTATCGCGGTTAATGGGGACCGAGACCACCCGCGAAAACTGAAAATCCGCGAAGTAGCGGCGCACCTTCAAAAATGCTTAAAAAAAATATACAATATATATAATAAATATATATATATATATATATATATATATATATATATATATATATACGGGGAGAGAGAGAGTGAAATTCATTTTAGAACAAAAAAACCAAATTATTATTAAAACGTATTATTTTTTTATTCCCCAGCCATTCTTTTTGTATTTATTTAATTACTCCGACTTTTACCTGCTGGTACGCCGTCCGGTGTGCCCTGTGAAATGAAAGGTGGCATTCTTTATTTATTTATTCATTTATTCATTCATAACTGACAGCCTCGCGCTCCGCTCGTGCCCGGGCGGAAGAGGTGCTCCAATTCGGCTTAACTGTGACACACGCCCGCCCTCCTCCCCCGGAACTTCCATTCGGTTAAACTTAGGGGCCGCTTGGCACCGCCCGTGCCCGGGGAAGGTGCTCCTCTTCGGCTTACTGTGACGCGAGCATGCCCTCCTCCTCCGGAGCTTCCATTCAGTTAAACTTAGGGGCCGCTTGGAACCGCCCGTGCCCGGGGAAGGTGCTCCTCTTCGGCTTACTGTGACGCGAGCATGCCCTCCTCCTCCGGAGCTTCCATTCGGTTAAACTTAGGGGCCGCTTGGAACCGCCCGTGCCCGGGGAAGGTGCTCCTCTTCGGCTTACTGTGACGCGAGCATGCCCTCCTCCTCCGGAGCTTCCATTCGGTTAAACTTAGGGGCCGCTTGGCACCGCCCGTGCCCGGGGAAGGTGCTCCTCTACGGCTTAACTGCCACGCACGCCGGCCGGAGCTCTGGTACGGTCCGAACCGCGCGAAACGTCGCCACCGATCGTGTCCGGGAGAACGTGCTCTTCTTCGTCCACTCTCCTCTTCGCCCACGCTCTTCTTCGGCGCACGCCGGCCGTCTAACCGCTCCAGCGCCCCGTCGTGCCGCTCGGCGAAACTACAATGCCCCCGAATATTTTTTAGACCCGCGAAGCACTGAACCCGCGAAAGGTGAACCGCGAAGTAGCGAGGGTTCACTGTATGTATAAGACCAAGACCTACAAAAAAGTCTCTTGGAGCAATGAGCTAGGTTTTACAGGAAGTCGGCCATTTTGAATTTACTTAAAAGGGGGCGAGTCACCACAATGGACTTTGTGTAGAAATTATTATTGGGGCCCGAGCAGCGACGGCGGCGAGGTCCCTATTGTTTTTGTAGAAATTATTATTAGGGCCTGAGCAGCGACCGCTACGAGGTCCCCATTGTTTTTGTGGAAATTATTATTATTTTTATTATTATTATTATTAGGGCCCGAGCAGTGACCGCTGCGAGGTCCCTAGTGTTTTTCTAGAAATTGTTATTAGGGCCCGAGCTGCGACGGTATATATAGGTCCCTATTGTTTTTGTAGAAAATATTATTACTTTTATTATTATTAATATTATTATTATTATTATTAGGGCCTGAGCAGCGACCGCTGCGAAGTCCCTATTGTTTTTGTAGAAATTATTATTATTATTATTTTTCCGATTGTTCGATCGCATTTTTGACCCCCGAAACATGCACAAAAACTCACCAAACTTGGCAGTCTCATCGGGCATGGCGAAAAATTTGATATTTTAACGTCTAATATGAACAGGAAGTGAGTTATGAATTTTTGAAAGTCCGACTTTTGCCCTTTTTTGCATGTTTACAGGGGTCATTCTTTTGCACCCTGATCCTAAAGGCTTCATCTGATTGCCTTAAAATTAAAGGCAATTAAAATTCTGTCTGTAGCATCTGAAGACCTGGGACAAACACTGGGGCTAAAATTTTTTGTTTCCGAAATACTATATGACGGGGGCGGGGCTTCAAAGTTTTCACTTAAGATTTCCTTCGCCGCAATGGACAAAATGCTTAATAACTCTCCTGCACATGCTGCTAAAAATCCAAAACTTCACATGTACATAAAAAGTCTGTACCTGAAGACATCTATATGTTTCTATTCCGTTATACACCTTGCGCCAATCAATATCATTTTTTACATTTTGACGTACTGCACGGTGCCCTTTTAACGAATCTGATTGAAAATTGGCTAGAAAAGACTCAAGACATTGATCTTACTCTATCCCTATTTTTGTGACTTTCCTTCGAAGGGCGTGGCTATTACGGTGCCGCAGAGTCTGATTATTCTCCGTGGCAACAAAAGTTCCTGCAAAATGATTCAGATGATCCATCTTCTCGAAATTTTTCACATTTGAGGATATTCAGGCCCTGAAGACGGCTGCCAACTTATTTTTGATCGCAGTGGTAGCGCCACCAACTGGTTAAAACAAATACAAATTATTTTCGTTGATGTTTTTCTCCGGGCAGGTGAACAAAATCTACCTTATATTTGCTCGGATGACTGTTTCGGCCATGAGGATGTCACAATACGAAATTCGTCCTTTTTCGTGAAAAGTTGTGGGAGTGGCATTGCACTGTTCGGCAATAAAACAAAGCTGATTATGAGGTTCTAAATATGAACGACAACTCGTAAAACTTTACACACACATCAGGCCGAGCAAATTTATCAATATTTTATACGTTAGTTGTGCAGCTTTTTTGAAATGGCTCGCCATGGCCCTCGAGAAATGTTAAAAAAAGCAGCTCTGGTTGAGTGTTTCACCTCGCTTTTTGTAAATTTTATGGAGTACAGTGAACCCTCGGTTATCGCGGTTAACGGGGACCGAGACCACCCGCGAAAACTGAAAATCCGCGAAGTAGCGGCGCACCTTCAAAAATGCTTAAAAAAAATAAACAATATATATAATAAATATATATATATATATATATATATATATATATATATATATATATATATATACGGGGAGAGAGAGAGTGAAATTCATGTTATAACAAAAAAACCAAATTATTATTAAAACGTATTATTTTTTTATTCCCCAGCCATTCTTTTAGTATTTATTTAATTACTCCGACTTTTACCTGCTGGTACGCCGTCCGGTGTGCCCTGTGAAATGAAAGGTGGCATTCTTTATTTATTTATTCATTTATTCATTCATAACTGACAGCCTCGCGCTCCGCTCGTGCCCGGGCAGAAGAGGTGCTCCAATTTGGCTTAACTGTGACACACGCCCGCCCTCCGCCCCCGGAGCTTCCATTCGGTTAAACTTAGGGGCCGCTTGGCACCGCCCGTGCCCGGGGAAGGTGCTCCTCTTCGGCTTACTGTGACGCGAGCATGCCCTCCTCCTCCGGAGCTTCCATTCGGTTAAACTTAGGGGCCGCTTGGAACCGCCCGTGCCCGGGGAAGGTGCTCCTCTACGGCTTAACTGCCACGCACGCCGGCCGGAGCTCTGGTACGTTCCGAACCGCGCGAAACGTCGCCACCGATCGTGTCCGGGGGAACGTGCTCTTCTTCGTCCACTCTCCTCTTCGCCCACGCTCTTCTTCGGCGCACGCCGGCCGTCTAACCGCTCCAGCGCCCCGTCGTGCCGCTCGGCGAAACTACAATGCCCCCGAATATTTTTTAGACCCGCGAAGCACTGAACCCGCGAAAGGTGAACCGCGAAGTAGCGAGGGTTCACTGTATGTATAAGACCAAGACCTACAAAAAAGTCTCTTGGAGCAATGAGCTAGGTTTTACAGGAAGTCGGCCATTTTGAATTTACTTAAAAGGGGGCGGGTCACCACAATGGACTTTGTGTAGAAATTATTATTGGGGCCCGAGCAGCGACCGCGGCCAGGTCCCTATTGTTTTTGTAGAAAACATTA
The DNA here is from genome assembly GCF_059441095.1 of Idiotropiscis lumnitzeri. NCBI lineage: Eukaryota > Metazoa > Chordata > Actinopteri > Syngnathiformes > Syngnathidae > Idiotropiscis > Idiotropiscis lumnitzeri. The sequence continues at coordinate 259,423 of NW_028283650.1, forward strand.
TTACTTTTATTATTATTATTATTATTATTATTAGGGCCTGAGCAGCGACCGCTGCGAAGTCCCTATTGTTTTTGTAGAAATTATTATTATTATTATTTTTCCGATTGTTCGATCGCATTTTTGACCCCCGAAACATGCACAAAAACTCACCAAACTTGGCAGTCTCATCGGGCATGGCGAAAAATTTGATATTTTAACGTCTAATATGAACAGGAAGTGAGTTATGAATTTTTGAAAGTCCGACTTTTGCCCTTTTTTGCATGTTTACAGGGGTCATTCTTTTGCACCCTGATCCTAAAGGCTTCATCTGATTGCCTTAAAATTCTGTCTGTAGCATCTGAAGACCTGGGACAAACACTGGGGCTAAAATTTTTTGTTTCCGAAATACTATATGACGGGGGCGGGGCTTCAAAGTTTTCACTTAAGATTTCCTTCGCCGCAATGGACAAAATGCTTAATAACTCTCCTGCACATGCTGCTAAAAATCCAAAACTTCACATGTACATAAAGAGTCTGTACCTGAAGACATCTATATGTTTATATTCAGTTATACACCTTGCGCCAATCAATATCATTTTTTACATTTTGACGTACTGCATGGTGCCCTTTTAACGAATCCGATTGAAAATTGGCTAGAAAAGACTCAAGACATTGATCTTACTCTATCCCTATTTTTGTGACTTTCCTTCGAAGGGCGTGGGTATTACGGTGCCGCAGAGTCTGATTATTCTCCGTGGCAACAAAAGTTCCTGCAAAATGATTCAGATGATCCATCTTCTCGAAATTTTTCACATTTGAGGATATTCAGGCCCTGAAGACGGCTGCCAACTTATTTTTGATCGCAGTGGTAGCACCACCAACTGGTTAAAACAAATACAAATTATTTTCGTTGATTTTTTTCTCCGGGCAGGTTAACAAAATCTACCTTACATTTGCTCGGATGAGTGTTTAGGCCTTGAGGATGTCACAATACGAAAGTCTTTCGCCTTCTTCAGAGTGTCACATGATGGTGTCTTGTGGCCCGTCTTTATCAGCTGATGTTCCATGAGGGCGTGACTTACCTGTCACAAGAACGAAGGCAAGTCACGCCCCCCGCTGTCCGTTCACTCCGCCAAAATGCTGCTCCAGGTGGTAGAGAGGATGAAGGCTCCCTTGTCTCTGTTCATGGTTTTTATGCCTCGCTTGCAGATCTCAATGGCCTCTCTGATCCAGCGCTGTTGTTTGTTCTCTTCTGTGCGGATGACCCTGCCCTTCTCCCGGTCCATGATGTGGTTTTCCCTTTTGCAGTGGTCAGTGATTGCTGATTTGTAATGTTCATGTTGTGCTTGTTCTTTTACTGCTCTGATTTTTTAATTTTTTTGACAGGTAAGTCACACCCTCATGGAACATCAGCTGATAAAGACTGGTCTCAAGACACCATCATGCGACACTCTGAAGAAGGCGAAAGACTCGCCGAAACATGTCAGGTAAAAAATTAACCTAAAACATAAATGTCTGCTTTTAATGAATCAGTCAAATATCAATAATAAGAAGACAAAATGAACCTAATACAAATAAATGAATGCTTAATAACTCCCCTGCACATGCTCCTAAAAATCCAAACCTTCACCTGTAAATAAAACGTCCCGACCTGAAGACATCTTAATGTTATTATTTTGTTATACACACAGTGCCGCCAAGTGGAATCAAAAATTTGTTTTTATTTTAATTTTCACGTACTGCACGGTGCCCTTTTGACGAATCCGACTGAAAATTAGTCAGAAAAGACTCAAGACAATGATCTTACTCTCTGCCGAATTTTGTGACGTTTTGGCAAAAGGCGTGGCTATTAAGGTGCTGAAAAGTCCGATTGTACTTTGTGGCAACAAAAGCTCCGGCAACATGACTCAGATGATCCTATCTTCTCGAAGTTGTACACATTTGAGGATACTTCAGCCCTGAAGACATCTACCAACTTATTTTCCATCGTAGTAGTAGCGCCACCAACTGGTAAAAGCTAATACAAGTTATTTTCTTGGATGTTTTTCTCCGTGCAACTCAACATGGTCGCCCTCATATATGCTCGGATGACTGTTTCGGCCATGAGGATGTCACAATACGAAATTCATGATTTTTCGTGATAAGTTGTGGGAGTGGCATTGCACTGTTCGGCAATAAAACAAAGCTGATTATGAGGTTCTAAATATGAACGACAACTCGTAAAACTTTACACACACATCAGGCCGAGCAAATTTATCAATATTTTATAAGTTAGTTGTGCAGCTTTTTTGAAATGGCTCGCCATGGCCCTCGAGAAATGTTAAAAAAAAGCAGCTCTGGTTGAGTGTTTCACCTCGCTTTTTGTAAATTTTATGGAGTACAGTGAACCCTCGGTTATCGCGGTTAATGGGGACCGAGACCACCCGCGAAAACTGAAAATCCGCGAAGTAGCGGCGCACCTTCAAAAATGCTTAAAAAAAATATACAATATATATAATAAATATATATATATATATATATATATATATATATATATATATATATATATACGGGGAGAGAGAGAGTGAAATTCATTTTAGAACAAAAAAACCAAATTATTATTAAAACGTTTTATTTTTTTATTCCCCAGCCATTCTTTTTGTATTTATTTAATTACTCCGACTTTTACCTGCTGGTACGCCGTCCGGTGTGCCCTGTGAAATGAAAGGTGGCATTCTTTATTTATTTATTCATTTATTCATTCATAACTGACAGCCTCGCGCTCCGCTCGTGCCCGGGCGGAAGAGGTGCTCCAATTCGGCTTAACTGTGACACACGCCCGCCCTCCTCCCCCGGAACTTCCATTCGGTTAAACTTAGGGGCCGCTTGGCACCGCCCGTGCCCGGGGAAGGTGCTCCTCTTCGGCTTACTGTGACGCGAGCATGCCCTCCTCCTCCGGAGCTTCCATTCGGTTAAACTTAGGGGCCGCTTGGCACCGCCCGTGCCCGGGGAAGGTGCTCCTCTACGGCTTAACTGCCACGCACGCCGGCCGGAGCTCTGGTACGGTCCGAACCGCGCGAAACGTCGCCACCGATCGTGTCCGGGAGAACGTGCTCTTCTTCGTCCACTCTCCTCTTCGCCCACGCTCTTCTTCGGCGCACGCCGGCCGTCTAACCGCTCCAGCGCCCCGTCGTGCCGCTCGGCGAAACTACAATGCCCCCGAATATTTTTTAGACCCGCGAAGCACTGAACCCGCGAAAGGTGAACCGCGAAGTAGCGAGGGTTCACTGTATGTATAAGACCAAGACCTACAAAAAAGTCTCTTGGAGCAATGAGCTAGGTTTTACAGGAAGTCGGCCATTTTGAATTTACTTAAAAGGGGGCGAGTCACCACAATGGACTTTGTGTAGAAATTATTATTGGGGCCCGAGCAGCGACGGCGGCGAGGTCCCTATTGTTTTTGTAGAAATTATTATTAGGGCCTGAGCAGCGACCGCTACGAGGTCCCCATTGTTTTTGTGGAAATTATTATTATTTTTATTATTATTATTATTAGGGCCCGAGCAGTGACCGCTGCGAGGTCCCTATTGTTTTTCTAGAAATTTTTTATTAGGGCCCGAGCTGCGACGGCTGCGAGGTCCCTATTGTTTTTGTAGAAAATATTATTACTTTTATTATTATTAATATTATTATTATTATTATTAGGGCCTGAGCAGCGACCGCTGCGAAGTCCCTATTGTTTTTGTAGAAATTATTATTATTATTATTTTTCCGATTGTTCGATCGCATTTTTGACCCCCGAAACATGCACAAAAACTCACCAAACTTGGCAGTCTCATCGGGCATGGCGAAAAATTTGATATTTTAACGTCTAATATGAACAGGAAGTGAGTTATGAATTTTTGAAAGTCCGACTTTTACCCTTTTTTGCATGTTTACAGGGGTCATTCTTTTGCACCCTGATCCTAAAGGCTTCATCTGATTGCCTTAAAATTCTGTCTGTAGCATCTGAAGACCTGGGACAAACACTGGGGCTAAAATTTTTTGTTTCCGAAATACTATATGACGGGGGCGGGGCTTCAAAGTTTTCACTTAAGATTTCCTTCGCCGCAATGGACAAAATGCTTAATAACTCTCCTGCACATGCTGCTAAAAATCCAAAACTTCACATGTACATAAAAAGTCTGTACCTGAAGACATCTATATGTTTATATTCAGTTATACACCTTGCGCCAATCAATATCATTTTTTACATTTTGACGTACTGCACGGTGCCCTTTTAACGAATCTGATTGAAAATTGGCTAGAAAAGACTCAAGACATTGATCTTACTCTATCCCTATTTTTGTGATTTTCCTTCGAAGGGCGTGGCTATTACGGTGCCGCAGAGTCTGATTATTCTCCGTGGCAACAAAAGTTCCTGCAAAATGATTCAGATGATCCATCTTCTCGAAATTTTTCACATTTGAGGATATTCAGGCCCTGAAGACGGCTGCCAACTTATTTTTGATCGCAGTGGTAGCGCCACCAACTGGTTAAAACAAATACAAATTATTTTCGTTGATGTTTTTCTCCGGGCAGGTGAACAAAATCTACCTTATATTTGCTCGGATGACTGTTTCGGCCATGAGGATGTCACAATACGAAATTCGTCCTTTTTCGTGAAAAGTTGTGGGAGTGGCATTGCACTGTTCGGCAATAAAACAAAGCTGATTATGAGGTTCTAAATATGAACGACAACTCGTAAAACTTTACACACACATCAGGCCGAGCAAATTTATCAATATTTTATACGTTAGTTGTGCAGCTTTTTTGAAATGGCTCGCCATGGCCCTCGAGAAATGTTAAAAAAAGCAGCTCTGGTTGAGTGTTTCACCTCGCTTTTTGTAAATTTTATGGAGTACAGTGAACCCTCGGTTATCGCGGTTAACGGGGACCGAGACCACCCGCGAAAACTGAAAATCCGCGAAGTAGCGGCGCACCTTCAAAAATGCTTAAAAAAAATAAACAATATATATAATAAATATATATATATTTATATATATATATATATATATATATATATATATACGGGGAGAGAGAGAGTGAAATTCATGTTATAACAAAAAAACCAAATTATTATTAAAACGTATTATTTTTTTATTCCCCAGCCATTCTTTTAGTATTTATTTAATTACTCCGACTTTTACCTGCTGGTACGCCGTCCGGTGTGCCCTGTGAAATGAAAGGTGGCATTCTTTATTTATTTATTCATTTATTCATTCATAACTGACAGCCTCGCGCTCCGCTCGTGCCCGGGCAGAAGAGGTGCTCCAATTTGGCTTAACTGTGACACACGCCCGCCCTCCGCCCCCGGAGCTTCCATTCGGTTAAACTTAGGGGCCGCTTGGAACCGCCCGTGCCCGGGGAAGGTGCTCCTCTTCGGCTTATTGTGACTCGAGCATGCCCTCCTCCTCCGGAGCTTCCATTCGGTTAAACTTAGGGGCCGCTTGGCACCGCCCGTGCCCGGGGAAGGTGCTCCTCTACGGCTTAACTGCCACGCACGCTGGCCGGAGCTCTGGTACGGTCCGAACCGCGCGAAACGTCGCCACCGATCGTGTCCGGGAGAACGTGCTCTTCTTCGTCCACTCTCCTCTTCGCCCACGCTCTTCTTCGGCGCACGCCGGCCGTCTAACCGCTCCAGCGCCCCGTCGTGCCGCTCGGCGAAACTACAATGCCCCCGAATATTTTTTAGACCCGCGAAGCACTGAACCCGCGAAAGGTGAACCGCGAAGTAGCGAGGGTTCACTGTATGTATAAGACCAAGACCTACAAAAAAGTCTCTTGGAGCAATGAGCTAGGTTTTACAGGAAGTCGGCCATTTTGAATTTACTTAAAAGGTGGCGGGTCACCACAATGGACTTTGTGTAGAAATTATTATTGGGGCCCGAGCCGCGACTGCGGCGAGGTCCCTATTGTTTTTGTAGAAAATATTATTACTTTTATTATTATTATTATTATTATTATTAGGGCCTGAGCAGCGACCGCTGCGAAGTCCCTATTGTTTTTGTAGAAATTATTATTATTATTATTTTTCCGATTGTTCGATCGCATTTTTGACCCCCGAAACATGCACAAAAACTCACCAAACTTGGCAGTCTCATCGGGCATGGCGAAAAATTTGATATTTTAACGTCTAATATGAACAGGAAGTGAGTTATGAATTTTTGAAAGTCCGACTTTTGCCCTTTTTTGCATGTTTACAGGGGTCATTCTTTTGCACCCTGATCCTAAAGGCTTCATCTGATTGCCTTAAAATTCTGTCTGTAGCATCTGAAGACCTGGGACAAACACTGGGGCTAAAATTTTTTGTTTCCGAAATACTATATGACGGGGGCGGGGCTTCAAAGTTTTCACTTAAGATTTCCTTCGCCGCAATGGACAAAATGCTTAATAACTCTCCTGCACATGCTGCTAAAAATCCAAAACTTCACATGTACATAAAGAGTCTGTACCTGAAGACATCTATATGTTTATATTCAGTTATACACCTTGCGCCAATCAATATCATTTTTTACATTTTGACGTACTGCATGGTGCCCTTTTAACGAATCCGATTGAAAATTGGCTAGAAAAGACTCAAGACATTGATCTTACTCTATCCCTATTTTTATGACTTTCCTTCAAAGGGCGTGGCTATTACGGTGCCGCAGAGTCTGATTATTCTCCGTGGCAACAAAAGTTCCTGCAAAATGATTCAGATGATCCATCTTCTGGAAATCTTTCACATTTGAGGATATTCAGGCCCTGAAGACGGCTGCCAACTTATTTTTGATCGCAGTGGTAGCGCCACCAACTGGTTAAAACAAATACAAATTATTTTCGTTGATGTTTTTCTCCGGGCAGGTGAACAAAATCTACCTTATATTTGCTCGGATGAGTGTTTAGGCCTTGAGCATGTCACAATACAAAAGTCTTTCGCCTTCTTCAGAGTGTCACATGATGCTGTCTTGTGACCCGTCTTTATCAGCTGATGTTCCATGAGGGCGTGACTTACCTGTCACAAGAATGAAGGCAAGTCACGCCCCCCGCTGTCCGTTCACTCCGCCAAGATGCTGGTCCAGGTGGTAGAGAGGATGAAGGCTCCCTTGTCTCTGTTCATGGTTTTTATGCCTCGCTTGCAGATCTCAATGGCCTCTCTGATCCAGCGCTGTTGTTTGTTCTCTTCTGTGCGGATGACCCTGCCCTTCTCCCGGTCCATGATGTGGTTTTCCCTTTTGCAGTGGTCAGTGATTGCTGATTTGTAATGTTCATGTTGTGCTTGTTCTTTTACTGCTCTGATTTTTTCATTTTTTTGACAGGTAAGTCACACCCTCATGGAACATCAGCTGATAAAGACGGGTCTCAAGACACCATCATGCGACACTCTGAAGAAGGCGAAAGACTCGCCGAAACATGTCAGGTAAAAAATTAACCTAAAACATAATTGTCTGCTTTTAATGAATCAGTCAAATATCAATAATAAGAAGACAAAATGAACCTAATACAAATAAATGAATGCTTAATAACTCCCCTGCACATGCTCCTAAAAATCCAAACCTTCACCTGTAAATAAAACGTCCCGACCTGAAGACATCTTAATGTTATTATTTTGTTATACACACAGTGCCGCCAAGTGGAATCAAAAATTAGTTTTTATTTTAATTTTCACGTACTGCACGGTGCCCTTTTGACGAATCCGACTGAAAATGAGTCAGAAAAGACTCAAGACAATGATCTTACTCTCTGCCGAATTTTGTGACGTTTTGGCAAAAGGCGTGGCTATTAAGGTGCTGAAAAGTCCGATTGTACTCTGTGGCAACAAAAGCTCCGGCAACATGACTCAGATGATCCTATCTTCTCGAAGTTGTACACATTTGAGGATACTTCAGCCCTGAAGACATCTACCAACTTATTTTCCATCGTAGTAGTAGCGCCACCAACTGGTAAAAGCTAATACAAGTTATTTTCTTGGATGTTTTTCTCCGTGCAACTCAACAAGGTCGCCCTCATATATGCTCGGATGACTGTTTCGGCCATGAGGATGTCACAATACGAAATTCGTCCTTTTTCATGAAAAGTTGTGGGAGTGGCATTGCACTGTTCGGCAATAAAACAAAGCTGATTATGAGGTTCTAAATATGAACGACAACTCGTAAAACTTTACACACACATCAGGCCGAGCAAATTTATCAATATTTTATACGTTAGTTGTGCAGCTTTTTTGAAATGGCTCGCCATGGCCCTCGAGAAATGTTAAAAAAAGCAGCTCTGGTTGAGTGTTTCACCTCGCTTTTTGTAAATTTTATGGAGTACAGTGAACCCTCGGTTATCGCGGTTAACGGGGACCGAGACCACCCGCGAAAACTGAAAATCCGCGAAGTAGCGGCGCACCTTCAAAAATGCTTAAAAAAAATAAACAATATATTTAATAAATATATATATATATATATATATATATATATATATATATATATACGGGGAGAGAGAGAGTGAAATTCATGTTATAACAAAAAAACCAAATTATTATTAAAACGTATTATTTTTTTATTCCCCAGCCATTCTTTTAGTATTTATTTAATTACTCCGACTTTTACCTGCTGGTACGCCGTCCGGTGTTCCCTGTGAAATGAAAGGTGGCATTCTTTAATTATTTATTTATTTATTCATTTATTCATTCATAACTGACAGCTTCGCGCTCCGTTCGTGTCCGGGCGGAAGAGGTGTTCCAATTCGGCTTAACTGTGACACACGCCCGCCCTCCTCCCCCGGAGCTTCCATTCGGTTAAACTTAGGGGCCGCTTGGCACCGCCCGTGCCCGGGGAAGGTGCTCCTCTTCGGCTTACTGTGACGCGAGCATGCCCTCCTCCTCCGGAGCTTCCATTCAGTTAAACTTAGGGGCCGCTTGGAACCGCCCGTGCCCGGGGAAGGTGCTCCTCTTCGGCTTACTGTGACGCGAGCATGCCCTCCTCCTCCGGAGCTTCCATTCGGTTAAACTTAGGGGCCGCTTGGAACCGCCCGTGCCCGGGGAAGGTGCTCCTCTTCGGCTTACTGTGACGCGAGCATGCCCTCCTCCTCCGGAGCTTCCATTCGGTTAAACTTAGGGGCCGCTTGGCACCGCCCGTGCCCGGGGAAGGTGCTCCTCTACGGCTTAACTGCCACGCACGCCGGCCGGAGCTCTGGTACGGTCCGAACCGCGCGAAACGTCGCCACCGATCGTGTCCGGGAGAACGTGCTCTTCTTCGTCCACTCTCCTCTTCGCCCACGCTCTTCTTCGGCGCACGCCGGCCGTCTAACCGCTCCAGCGCCCCATTTGAGGATATTCAGGCCCTGAAGACGGCTGCCAACTTATTTTTGATCGCAGTGGTAGCGCCACCAACTGGTTAAAACAAATACAAATTATTTTCGTTGATTTTTTTCTCCGGGCAGGTTAACAAAATCTACCTTACATTTGCTCGGATGAGTGTTTAGGCCTTGAGGATGTCACAATACGAAAGTCTTTCGCCTTCTTCAGAGTGTCACATGATGGTGTCTTGTGGCCCGTCTTTATCAGCTGATGTTCCATGAGGGCGTGACTTACCTGTCACAAGAATGAAGGCAAGTCACGCCCCCCGCTGTCCGTTCACTCCGCCAAAATGCTGCTCCAGGTGGTAGGTGCTCCAATTCGGCTTAACTGTGACACACGCCCGCCCTCCTCCCCCGGAACTTCCATTCTGTTAAACTTAGGGGCCGCTTGGCACCGCCCGTGCCCGGGGAAGGTGCTCCTCTTCGGCTTACTGTGACGCGAGCATGCCCTCCTCCTCCGGAGCTTCCATTCAGTTAAACTTAGGGGCCGCTTGGAACCGCCCGTGCCCGGGGAAGGTGCTCCTCTTCGGCTTACTGTGACGCGAGCATGCCCTCCTCCTCCGGAGCTTCCATTCGGTTAAACTTAGGGGCCGCTTGGAACCGCCCGTGCCCGGGGAAGGTGCTCCTCTTCGGCTTACTGTGACGCGAGCATGCCCTCCTCCTCCGGAGCTTCCATTCGGTTAAACTTAGGGGCCGCTTGGCACCGCCCGTGCCCGGGGAAGGTGCTCCTCTACGGCTTAACTGCCACGCACGCCGGCCGGAGCTCTGGTACGGTCCGAACCGCGCGAAACGTCGCCACCGATCGTGTCCGGGAGAACGTGCTCTTCTTCGTCCACTCTCCTCTTCGCCCACGCTCTTCTTCGGCGCACGCCGGCCGTCTAACCGCTCCAGCGCCCCGTCGTGCCGCTCGGCGAAACTACAATGCCCCCGAATATTTTTTAGACCCGCGAAGCACTGAACCCGCGAAAGGTGAACCGCGAAGTAGCGAGGGTTCACTGTATGTATAAGACCAAGACCTACAAAAAAGTCTCTTGGAGCAATGAGCTAGGTTTTACAGGAAGTCGGCCATTTTGAATTTACCTAAAAGGGGGCGGGTCACCACAATGGACTTTGTGTAGAAATTATTATTGGGGCCCGAGCAGCGACGGCGGCGAGGTCCCTATTGTTTTTGTAGAAATTATTAATAGGGCCTGAGCAGCGACCGCTACGAGGTCCCCATTGTTTTTGTGGAAATTATTATTATTTTTATTATTATTATTATTAGGGCCCGAGCAGTGACCGCTGCGAGGTCCCTATTGTTTTTCTAGAAATTGTTATTAGGGCCCGAGCTGCGACGGCTGCGAGGTCCCTATTGTTTTTGTAGAAAATATTATTACTTTTATTATTATTAATATTATTATTATTATTATTAGGGCCTGAGCAGCGACCGCTGCGAAGTCCCTATTGTTTTTGTAGAAATTATTATTATTATTATTTTTCCGATTGTTCGATCGCATTTTTGACCCCCGAAACATGCACAAAAACTCACCAAACTTGGCAGTCTCATCGGGCATGGCGAAAAATTTGATATTTTAACGTCTAATATGAACAGGAAGTGAGTTATGAATTTTTGAAAGTCCGACTTTTGCCCTTTTTTGCATGTTTACAGGGGTCATTCTTTTGCACCCTGATCCTAAAGGCTTCATCTGATTGCCTTAAAATTCTGTCTGTAGCATCTGAAGACCTGGGACAAACACTGGGGCTAAAATTTTTTGTTTCCGAAATACTATATGACGGGGGCGGGTCTTCAAAGTTTTCACTTAAGATTTCCTTCGCCGCAATGGACAAAATGCTTAATAACTCTCCTGCACATGCTGCTAAAAATCCAAAACTTCACATGTACATAAAAAGTCTGTACCTGAAGACATCTATATGTTTATATTCAGTTATACACCTTGCGCCAATCAATATCTATTTTTACATTTTGACGTACTGCACGGTGCCCTTTTAACGAATCTGATTGAAAATTGGCTAGAAAAGACTCAAGACGTTGATCTTACTCTATCCCTATTTTTGTGACTTTCCTTCGAAGGGCGTGGCTATTACGGTGCCGCAGAGTCTGATTATTCTCCGTGGCAACAAAAGTTCCTGCAAAATGATTCAGATGATCCATCTTCTCAAAATTTTTCACATTTGAGGATATTCAGGCCCTGAAGACGGCTGCCAACTTATTTTTGATCGCAGTGGTAGCGCCACCAACTGGTTAAAACAAATACAAATTATTTTCGTTGATGTTTTTCTCCGGGCAGGTGAACAAAATCTACCTTATATTTGCTCGGATGAGTGTTTAGGCCTTGAGCATGTCACAATACGAAAGTCTTTCGCCTTCTTCAGAGTGTCACATGATGCTGTCTTGTGTCCCGTCTTTATCAGCTGATGTTCCATGAGGGCGTGACTTACCTGTCACAAGAATGAAGGCAAGTCACGCCCCCCGCTGTCCGTTCACTCCGCCAAGATGCTGGTCCAGGTGGTAGAGAGGATGAAGGCTCCCTTGTCTCTGTTCATGGTTTTTATGCCTCGCTTGCAGATCTCAATGGCCTCTCTGATCCAGCGCTGTTGTTTGTTCTCTTCTGTGCGGATGACCCTGCCCTTCTCCCGGTCCATGATGTGGTTTTCCCTTTTGCAGTGGTCAGTGATTGCTGATTTGTAATGTTCATGTTGTGCTTGTTCTTTTACTGCTCTGATTTTTTTCATTTTTTTGACAGGTAAGTCACACCCTCATGGAACATCAGCTCAAGACACCATCATGCGACACTCTGAAGAAGGCGAAAGACTCGCCGAAACATGTCAGGTAAAAAATTAACCTAAAACATAATTGTCTGCTTTTAATGAATCAGTCAAATATCAATAATAAGAAGACAAAATGAACCTAATACAAATAAATGAATGCTTAATAACTCCCCTGCACATGCTCCTAAAAATCCAAACCTTCACCTGTAAATAAAACGTCCCGACCTGAAGACATCGTAATGTTATTATTTTGTTATACACACAGTGCCGCCAAGTGGAATCAAAAATTTGTTTTTATTTTAATTTTCACGTACTGCACGGTGCCCTTTTGACGAATCCGACTGAAAATTAGTCAGAAAAGACTCAAGACAATGATCTTACTCTCTGCCGAATTTTGTGACGTTTTGGCAAAAGGCGTGGCTATTAAGGTGCTGAAAAGTCCGATTGTACTCTGTGGCAACAAAAGCTCCGGCAACATGACTCAGATGATCCTATCTTCTCGAAGTTGTACACATTTGAGGATACTTCAGCCCTGAAGACATCTACCAACTTATTTTACATCGTAGTAGTAGCGCCACCAACTGGTAAAAGCTAATACAAGTTATTTTCTTGGATGTTTTTCTCCGTGCAACTCAACAAGGTCGCCCTCATATATGCTCGGATGACTGTTTCGGCCATGAGGATGTCACAATACGAAATTCGTGATTTTTCGTGAAAAGTTGTGGGAGTGGCATTGCACTGTTCGGCAATAAAACAAAGCTGATTATGAGGTTCTAAATATGAACGACAACTCGTAAAACTTTACACACACATCAGGCCGAGCAAATTTATCAATATTTTATACGTTAGTTGTGCAGCTTTTTTGAAATGGCTCGCCATGGCCCTCGAGAAATGTTAAAAAAAAGCAGCTCTGGTTGAGTGTTTCACCTCGCTTTTTGTAAATTTTATGGAGTACAGTGAACCCTCGGTTATCGCGGTTAATGGGGACCGAGACCATCCGCGAAAACTGAAAATCCGCGAAGTAGCGGCGCACCTTCAAAAATGCTTAAAAAAAATATACAATATATATAATAAATATATAAATTTTTATATATATATATATATATATATATATATATATATATATATATATATATATATATATACGGGGAGAGAGAGAGTGAAATTCATGTTATAACAAAAAAAACAAATTATTATTAAAACGTATTATTTTTTTATTCCCCAGCCATTCTTTTTGTATTTATTTAATTACTCCGACTTTTACCTGCTGGTACGCCGTCCGGTGTGCCCTGTGAAATGAAAGGTGGCATTCTTTATTTATTTATTCATTTATTCATTCATAACTGACAGCCTCGCGCTCCGCTCGTGCCCGGGCAGAAGAGGTGCTCCAATTTGGCTTAACTGTGACACACGCCCGTCCTCCTCCCCCGGAGCTTCCATTCGGTTAAACTTAGGGGCCGCTTGGCACCGCCCGTGCCCGGGGAAGGTGCTCCTCTTCGGCTTACTGTGACGCTAGCATGCCCTCCTCCTCCGGAGCTTCCATTCGGTTAAACTTAGGGGCCGCTTGGAACCGCCCGTGCCCGGGGAAGGTGCTCCTCTTCGGCTTACTGTGACGCGAGCATGCCCTCCTCCTCCGGAGCTTCCATTCGGTTAAACTTAGGGGCCGCTTGGCACCGCCCGTGCCCGGGGAAGGTGCTCCTCTACGGCTTAACTGCCACGCACACTGGCCGGAGCTCTGGTACGGTCCGAACCGCGCGAAACGTCGCCACCGATCGTGTCCGGGGGAACGTGCTCTTCTTCGTCCACTCTCCTCTTCGCCCACGCTCTTCTTCGGCGCACGCCGGCCGTCTAACCGCTCCAGCGCCCCGTCGTGCCGCTCGGCGAAACTACAATGCCCCCGAATATTTTTTAGACCCGCGAAGCACTGAACCCGCGAAAGGTGAACCGCGAAGTAGCGAGGGTTCACTGTATGTATAAGACCAAGACCTACAAAAAAGTCTCTTGGAGCAATGAGCTAGGTTTTACAGGAAGTCGGCCATTTTGAATTTACTTAAAAGGGGGCGGGTCACCACAATGGACTTTGTGTAGAAATTATTATTGGGGCCCGAGCAGCGACCGCGGCGAGGTCCCTATTGTTTTTGTAGAAAATATTATTACTTTTATTATTATTATTATTATTATTATTATTAGGGCCTGAGCAGCGACCGCTGCGAAGTCCCTATTGTTTTTGTAGAAATTATTATTATTATTATTTTTCCGATTGTTCGATCGCATTTTTGACCCCCGAAACATGCACAAAAACTCACCAAACTTGGCAGTCTCATCGGGCATGGCGAAAAATTTGATATTTTAACGTCTCATATGAACAGGAAGTGAGTTATGAATTTTTGAAAGTCCGACTTTTGCCCTTTTTTGCATGTTTACAGGGGTCATTCTTTTGCACCCTGATCCTAAAGGCTTCATCTGATTGCCTTAAAATTCTGTCTGTAGCATCTGAAGACCTGGGACAAACACTGGGGCTAAAATTTTTTGTTTCCGAAATACTATATGACGGGGGCGGGGCATCAAAGTTTTCACTTAAGATTTCCTTCGCCGCAATGGACAAAATGCTTAATAACTCTCCTGCACATGCTGCTACAAATCCAAAACTTCACATGTACATAAAGAGTCTGTACCTGAAGACATCTATATGTTTATATTCAGTTATACACCTTGCGCCAATCAATATCATTTTTTACATTTTGACGTACTGCACGGTGCCCTTTTAACGAATCTGATTGAAAATTGGCTAGAAAAGACTCAAGACATTGATCTTACTCTATCCCTATTTTTGTGACTTTCCTTCGAAGGGCGTGGCTATTACGGTGCCGCAGAGTCTGATTATTCTCCGTGGCAACAAAAGTTCCTGCAAAATGATTCAGATGATCCATCTTCTCGAAATTTTTCACATTTGAGGATATTCAGGCCCTGAAGACGGCTGCCAACTTATTTTTGATCGCAGTGGTAGCGCCACCAACTGGTTAAAACAAATACAAATTATTTTCGTTGATGTTTTTCTCCGGGCATGTTAACAAAATCTACCTTATATTTGCTCGGATGAGTGTTTCGGCCTTGAGCATGTCACAATACGAAAGTCTTTCGCCTTCTTCAGAGTGTCACATGATGGTGTCTTGTGACCCGTCTTTATCAGCTGATGTTCCATGAGGGCGTGACTTACCTGTCACAAGAATGAAGGCAAGTCACGCCCCCCGCTGTCCGTTCACTCCGCCAAGATGCTGGTCCAGGTGGTAGAGAGGATGAAGGCTCCCTTGTCTCTGTTCATGGTTTTTATGCCTCGCTTGCAGATCTCAATGGCCTCTCTGATCCAGCGCTGTTGTTTGTTCTCTTCTGTGCGGATGACCCTGCCCTTCTCCCGGTCCATGATGTGGTTTTCCCTTTTGCAGTGGTCAGTGATTGCTGATTTGTAATGTTCATGTTGTGCTTGTTCTTTTACTGCTCTGATTTTTTTCATTTTTTTGACAGGTAAGTCACACCCTCATGGAACATCAGCTCAAGACACCATCATGCGACACTCTGAAGAAGGCGAAAGACTCGCCGAAACATGTCAGGTAAAAAATTAACCTAAAACATAATTGTCTGCTTTTAATGAATCAGTCAAATATCAATAATAAGAAGACAAAATGAACCTAATACAAATAAATGAATGCTTAATAACTCCCCTGCACATGCTCCTAAAAATCCAAACCTTCACCTGTAAATAAAACGTCCCGACCTGAAGACATCTTAATGTTATTATTTTGTTATACACACAGTGCCGCCAAGTGGAATCAAAAATTTGTTTTTATTTTAATTTTCACGTACTGCACGGTGCCCTTTTGACGAATCCGACTGAAAATGAGTCAGAAAAGATTCAAGACAATGATCTTACTCTGCCGAATTTTGTGACGTTTTGGCAAAAGGCGTGGCTATTACGGTGCTGAAAAGTCCGATTGTACTCTGTGGCAACAAAAGCTCCAGCAACATGACTCAGATGATCCTATCTTCTCGAAGTTGTACACATTTGAGGATACTTCAGCCCTGAAGACATCTACCAACTTATTTTTCATCGTAGTAGTAGCGCCACCAACTGGTAAAAGCTAATACAAGTTATTTTCTTGGATGTTTTTCTCCGTGCAACTCAACAAGGTCGCCCTCATATATGCTCGGATGACTGTTTCGGCCATGAGGATGTCACAATACGAAATTCGTGATTTTTCGTGAAAAGTTGTGGGAGTGGCATTGCACTGTTCGGCAATAAAACAACGCTAATTATGAGGTTCTAAATATGAACGACAACTCGTGAAACTTTACACACACATCAGGCCGAGCAAATTTATCAATATTTTATACGTTAGTTGTGCAGCTTTTTTGAAATGGCTCGCCATGGCCCTCGAGAAATGTTCAAAAAAGCAGCCCTGGTTGAGTGTTTCACCTCGCTTTTTGTAAATTTTATGGAGTACAGTGAACCCTCGGTTATTGCGGTTAATGGGGACCGAGACCACCCGCAAAAACTGAAAATCCGCGAAGTAGCGGCGCACCTTCAAAAATGCTTAAAAAAAATATACAATATATATAATAAATATATAAATATATATATATATATATATATATATATATATATATATATATATATATAGATATATATATATATATATACGGGGAGAGAGAGAGTGAAATTCATGTTATAACAAAAAAACCAAATTATTATTAAAACGTATTATTTTTTTATTCCCCAGCCATTCTTTTTGTATTTATTTAATTACTCCGACTTTTACCTGCTGGTACGCCGTCCGGTGTGCCCTGTGAAATGAAAGGTGGCATTCTTTATTTATTTATTCATTTATTCATTCATAACTGACAGCCTCGCGCTCCGCTCGTGCCCGGGCAGAAGAGGTGCTCCAATTCGGCTTAACTGTGACACACGCCCGCCCTCCTCCCCCGGAGCTTCCATTCGGTTAAACTTAGGGGCCGCTTGGCACCGCCGTGCCCGGGGAAGGTGCTCCTCTTCGGCTTACTGTGACGCGAGCATGCCCTCCTCCTCCGGAGCTTCCATTCGGTTAAACTTAGGGGCCGCTTGGAACCGCCCGTGCCCGGGGAAGGTGCTTCTCTTCGGCTTACTGTGACGCGAGCATGCCCTCCTCCTCCGGAGCTTCCATTCGGTTAAACTTAGGGGCCGCTTGGAACCGCCCGTGCCCGGGGAAGGTGCTCCTCTTCGGCTTACTGTGACGCGAACATGCCCTCCTCCTCCGGAGCTTCCATTCGGTTAAACTTAGGGGCCGCTTGGCACCGCCCGTGCCCGGGGAAGGTGCTCCTCTACGGCTTCACTGCCACGCACGCCGGCCGGAGCTCTGGTACGGTCCGAACCGCGCGAAACGTCGCCACCGATCGTGTCCGGGGGAACGTGCTCTTCTTCGTCCACTCTCCTCTTCGCCCACGCTCTTCTTCGGCGCACGCCGGCCGTCTAACCGCTCCAGCGCCCCGTCGTGCCGCTTGGCGAAACTACAATGCCCCCGAATATTTTTTAGACCCGCGAAGCACTGAACCCGCGAAAGGTGAACCGCGAAGTAGCGAGGGTTCACTGTATGTATAAGACCAAGACCTACAAAAAAGTCTCTTGGAGCAATGAGCTAGGTTTTACAGGAAGTCGGCCATTTTGAATTTACTTAAAAGGGGGCGGGTCACCACAATGGACTTTGTGTAGAAATTATTATTGGGGCCCGAGCAGCGACCGCGGCGAGGTCCCTATTGTTTTTGTCGAAAATATTATTACTTTTATTATTATTATTATTATTATTATTATTAGGGCCTGAGCAGCGACCGCTGCGAAGTCCCTATTGTTTTTGTAGAAATTAGTATTATTATTATTTTTCCGATTGTTCGATCGCATTTTTGACCCCCGAAACATGCACAAAAACTCACCAAACTTGGCAGTCTCATCGGGCATGGCGAAAAATTTTATATTTTGTAACGTCTAATATGAACAGGAAGTGAGTTATGAATTTTTGAAAGTCCGACTTTTGCCCTTTTTTGCATGTTTACAGGGGTCATTCTTTTGCACCCTGATCCTAAAGGCTTCATCTGATTGCCTTAAAGTTCTGTCTGGAGCATCTTAAGACCTGGGACAAACACTGGGGCTAAAATTTTTTGTTTCCGAAATACTATATGACGGGGGCGGGGCTTCAAAGTTTTCACTTAAGATTTCCTTCGCCGCAATGGACAAAATGCTTAATAACTCTCCTGCACATGCTGCTAAAAATCCAAAACTTCACATGTACATAAAGAGTCGGTATCTGAAGACATCTATATGTTTATATTCAGTTATACACCTTGCGCCAATCAATATCAATTTTTACATTTTGACGTACTGCACGGTGCCCTTTTAACGAATCCGATTGAAAATTGGCTAGAAAAGACTCAAGACATTGATCTTACTCTATCCCTATTTTTACGACTTTCCTTCAAAGGGCGTGGCTATTACGGTGCCGCAGAGTCTGATTATTCTCCGTGGCAACAAAAGTTCCTGCAAAATGATTCAGATGATCCATCTTCTGGAAATCTTTCACATTTGAGGATATTCAGGCCCTGAAGACGGCTGCCAACTTATTTTTGATCGCAGTGGTAGTGCCACCAACTGGTTAAAACAAATACAAATTATTTTCGTTGATGTTTTTCTCCGGGCAGGTGAACAAAATCTACCTTATATTTGCTCGGATGAGTGTTTAGGCCTTGAGCATGTCACAATACGAAAGTCTTTCGCCTTCTTCAGAGTGTCACATGATGCTGTCTTGTGACCCGTCTTTATCAGCTGATGTTCCATGAGGGCGTGACTTACCTGTCACAAGAATGAAGGCAAGTCACGCCCCCCGCTGTCCGTTCACTCCGCCAAGATGCTGGTCCAGGTGGTAGAGAGGATGAAGGCTCCCTTGTCTCTGTTCATGGTTTTTATGCCTCGCTTGCAGATCTCAATGGCCTCTCTGATCCAGCGCTGTTGTTTGTTCTCTTCTGTGCGGATGACCCTGCCCTTCTCCCGGTCCATGATGTGGTTTTCCCTTTTGCAGTGGTCAGTGATTGCTGATTTGTAATGTTCATGTTGTGCTTGTTCTTTTACTGCTCTGATTTTTTCATTTTTTTGACAGGTAAGTCACACCCTCATGGAACATCAGCTCAAGACACCATCATGCGACACTCTGAAGAAGGCGAAAGACTCGCCGAAACATGTCAGGTAAAAAATTAACCTAAAACATAATTGTCTGCTTTTAATGAATCAGTCAAATATCAATAATAAGAAGACAAAATGAACCTAATACAAATAAATGAATGCTTAATAACTCCCCTGCACATGCTCCTAAAAATCCAAACCTTCACCTGTAAATAAAACGTCCCGACCTGAAGACATCTTAATGTTATTATTTTGTTATACACACAGTGCCGCCAAGTGGAATCAAAAATTTGTTTTTATTTTAATTTTCACGTACTGCACGGTGCCCTTTTGACGAATCCGACTGAAAATGAGTCAGAAAAGATTCAAGACAATGATCTTACTCTCTGCCGAATTTTGTGACGTTTTGGCAAAAGGCGTGGCTATTAAGGTGCTGAAAAGTCCGATTGTACTCTGTGGCAACAAAAGCTCCGGCAACATGACTCAGATGATCCTATCTTCTCGAAGTTGTACACATTTGAGGATACTTCAGCCCTGAAGACATCTACCAACTTATTTTACATCGTAGTAGTAGTGCCACCAACTGGTAAAAGCTAATACAAGTTATTTTCTTGGATGTTTTTCTCCGTGCAACTCAACAAGGTCGCCCTCATATATGCTCGGATGACTGTTTCGGCCATGAGGATGTCACAATACGAAATTCGTCCTTTTTCATGAAAAGTTGTGGGAGTGGCATTGCACTGTTCGGCAATAAAACAAAGCTGATTATGAGGTTCTAAATATGAACGACAACTTGTAAAACTTTACACACACATCAGGCCGAGCAAATTTATCAATATTTTATACGTTAGTTGTGCAGCTTTTTTTAAATGGCTCGCCATGGCCCTCGAGAAATGTTAAAAAAAGCAGCTCTGGTTGAGTGTTTCACCTCGCTTTTTTTAAATTTTATGGAGTACAGTGAACCCTCGGTTATCGCGGTTAACGGGGACCGAGACCACCCGCGAAAACTGAAAATCCGCGAAGTAGCGGCGCACCTTCAAAAATGCTTAAAAAAAATAAACAGGTCACTGCTCGGGCCCTAATAATAATAATAATAATAATTTCCACAAAAACAATGGGGACCTCGTAGCGGTCGCTGCTCGGGCCCTAATAATAATTTCTACAAAAACAATAGGGACCTCGCCGCGGTCGCTGCTCGGGCCCCAATAATAATTTCTACACAAAGTCCATTGTGGTGACCCGCCCCCTTTTAAGTAAATTCAAAATGGCCGACTTCCTGTAAAACCTAGCTCATTGCTCCAAGAGTCTTTTTTGTAGGTCTTGGTCTTATACATACAGTGAACCCTCGCTACTTGGCGGTTCACCTTTCGCGGGTTCAGTGCTTCGCGGGTCTAAAAAATATTCGGGGGCATTGTAGTTTCGCCGAGCGGCACGACGGGGCGCTGGAGCGGTTAGACGGCCGGCGTGCGCCAAAGAAGAGCGTGGGCGAAGAGGAGAGTGGACGAAGAAGAGCACGTTCCCCCGGACACGATCGGTGGCGACGTTTCGCGCGGTTCGGACAGTACCAGAGCTCCGGCCGGCGTGCGTGGCAGTTAAGCCGTAGAGGAGCACCTTCCCCGGGCACGGGCGGTGCCAAGCGGCCCCTAAGTTTAACCGAATGGAAGCTCCGGAGGAGGAGGGCATGCTCGCGTCACAGTAAGCCGAAAAGGAGCACCTTCCCCGGGCACGGGCGGTTCCAAGCGTCCCCTAAGTTTAACCGAATGGAAGCTCCGGAGGAGGAGGGCATGCTCGCGTCACAGTAAGCCGAAGAGGAGCACCTTCCCCGGCCACGGGCGGTTCCAAGCGGCCCCTAAGTTTAACCGAATGGAAGCTCCGGAGGAGGAGGGCATGCTCGCGTCACAGTAAGCCGAAGAGGAGCACCTTCCCCGGGCACGGGCGGTGCCAAGCGGCCCCTAAGTTTAACCGAATGGAAGCTCCGGGGGAGGAGGGTGGGCGTGTGTCACAGTTAAGCCGAATTGGAGCACCTCTTCCGCCCGGGAACGAGCGGAGCGCGAAGCTGTCAGTTATGAATGAATAAATAAATAAAGAAAGAAAGAATGGCACCTTTCATTTCACAGGGCACACCAGACGGCGTACCAGCAGGTAAAAGTCTGAGTAATTAAATAAATACAAAAAGAATGGCTGGGGAATAAAAAAATAATACGTTTTAATAATAATTTGGTTTTTTTGTTATAACATCAATTTCACTCTCTCTCTCTCTCCCCGTATATATATATTTATATATTTATTATATATATTGTATTTTTTTTTAAGCATTTTTGAAGGTGCGCCGCTACTTCGCGGATTTTCAGTTTTCGCGGGTGGTCTCGGTCCCCATTAACCGCGATAACCGAGGGTTCACTGTACTCCATAAAATTTACAAAAAGCGAGGTGAAACACTCAACCAGGGCTGCTTTTTTTAACATTTCTCGAGGGCCATGGCGAGCCATTTCAAAATAGCTGCACAACTAACGTATAAAATATTGATAAATTTGCTCTGCCTGATGTGTGTGTAAAGTTTCACGAGTTGTCGTTCATATTTAGAACCTCATAATCAGCGTTGTTTTATTGCCGAACAGTGCAATGCCACTCCCACAACTTTTCACGAAAAAGGATGAATTTCGTATTGTGACATCCTCATGGCCGAAACAGTCATCCGAGCATATATGAGGGCGACCTTGTTGAGTTGCACGGAGAAAAACATCCAAAAAAATAACTTGTATTAGCTTTTACCAGTTGGTGGCGCTACTACTACGATGAAAAATAAGTTGGTGGATGTCTTCAGGGCTGAAGTATCCTCAAATGTGTACAACTTCGAGAAGATAGTATCATCTGAGTAATGTTGCCGGAGCTTTTGTTGCCACAGAGTACAATCGGACTTTTCAGCACCGTAATAGCCACGCCTTTTGCCAAAACGTCACAAAATTCGGCAGAGAGTAAGTGAGTCTTTTCTGACTAATTTTCAGTCGGATTCGTCAAAAGGGCACCGTGCAGTACGTGAAAATTAAAATAAAAACAAATTTTTGATTCCACTTGGCGGCGCTGTGTGTATAACAAAATAATAACATTAAGATGTCTTCAGGTCGGGACGTTTTATTTACAGGTGAAGGTTTGGATTTTTAGGAGCATGTCCAGGGGAGTTATTAAGCATTCATTTATTTGTATTAGGTTCATTTTGTCTTCTTATTATTGATATTTGACTGATTCATTAAAAGCAGACAATTATGTTTTAGGTTAATTTTTTACCTGACATGTTTCGGCGAGTCTTTCGCCTTCTTCAGAGTGTCGCATGATGGTGTCTTGAGACCCGTCTTTATCAGCTGATGTTCCATGAGGGTGTGACTTACCTGTCAAAAAAATTAAAAAATCAGAGCAGTAAAAGAACAAGCACAACATGAACATTACAAATCAGCAATCACTGACCACTGCAAAAGGGAAAACCACATCATGGACTGGGAGAAGGGCAGGGTCATCCGCACCGGAGAGAACAAACTACAGCGCTGGATCAAAGAAGCAATTGAGATCTGCAAGCGAGGCATAAAAACCATGAACAGAGACAAGGGAGCCTTCATCCTCTCTACCACCTGGAGCAGCATCTTGGCGGAGTGAACGGACAGCGGGGGGCGTGACTTGCCTTCATTCTTGTGACAGGTAAGGCACGCCTTCATGGAACATCAGCTGATTAAGACTGGTCACAAGACACCATCACAGGGTTCGAAGTTAACTTTAAAAACTGCTTCCCCATAGGGCAAGTGCCACTAAAATTTGCCTTGCCCGAGTGGCCAAATTACTTGCCCAACTTGGGCAAGTGACAATTCTTTTTCTCTTGCCCTGAGTGACTTTTTGTATGACAAAGTGTATAATTACAAATTGCATGAATTTTTTGTTCGGACAGTTCCCGCCTAGAAAGAATTAAAAATACGTTACAATCATAAGTGTTGCTTATATAAAAATGTATCATGTATTAACACATTAATTAGGTGTCTGCTGACCCAGGATTATGTTATTGTTATGTTATGTTATATATCAAAGAGAATGTGGAATGACACTGAACGATGGAAGGTGGAAGGATGTGGAAAGATCGTGAATGACATTGAATGATTTGGAATGACACTGAAAGATTTTGAATAATACTGAATGACACTGAATGAAGTAAAACTCTCTGGGAACGGGCCAATTCAAGATAGCTGCCGCACTGTGGGGGAGGCTTTGGTACCAAATTTGGAAAGAGACCCAAACGGTTGGGTCCATTTTATATCAGTGTGGGGGTGAAACGTTGGTCTCTGCGGAGCTGTCTGAATATTGGAGAAGTGAGAAGACAAAGTAAAACAGAACAATTAAAATCACTCTTCAAATACATATTGTTTGGTAAGCAGAGCATGATTTACAGCTCACCATTTTATTGCATGCACCAAGCATGTTATACATTTTTCTGTCCACGGGATGGCGTAGTCAAGAAAAATGAAGCATCTCGAAGCCCATTCGTGTGTGAAGTATTTCCCTGCAGGGCTTGGCTGCTTTATGGGGCTTCATTTTGCCATCACTAGTTTTAGATAGTTTTAATTTTTGAAAGAGCATTTTCATTTTACAGTGAACCCTCGCTACTTCGCGGTTCACCTTTCGCGGGTTCAGTGCTTCGCGGGTCTAAAAAATATTCGGGGGCATTGTAGTTTCGCCGAGCGGCACGACGGGGCGCTGGAGCTGTAAGACGGCCGGCATGCGCCGAAGAAGAGCGTGGGCGAAGAGGAGAGTGGACGAAGAAGAGCACGTTCCCCCGGGCACGATTTGGGGCGACGTTTCGCGCGGTTCGGACCGTACCAGAGCTCCGGCCAGCGTGCGTGGCAGTTAAGCCGAAGAGGAACAACTTCCGCCCGGGCACTAGCGGGGCGACATTTCGCTCTGTTCGGGAGCGTACGAGAGCTCCGGAGGAGGCCGGCCGGCGTGCGTGGCAGTTAAGCCGAAGAGGAGCACCTTCCCCGGGCACGGGCGGTGTCAAGCGGCCCCTAAGTTTAACCGAATGGAAGCTCCGGAGGAGGAGGGCATGCTCGCGTCACAGTTAAGCCGAAGAGAAGCACCTTCCCCGGGCACGGGCGGGGCGAAATGAAACCGAGTTCAACCGAACGGAGACACGCTTCGGGGGAGCAGGTGCATGACAATTAAGCCGAAGAGGAGCACCTCTTCCGCCCGAGCACGAGCGGAGCGCGAGGCTGTCAGTTATGAATGAATAAATGAATAAAAAAAATAAATGAAGAATGCCACCTTTCATACAAAAAGAAGTAATTGAATAAATACAAAAATAATGGCTGGGGAATAAAAAAATAATAAGTTTTAATAATAATTTTTTTTTTTTTGTTATAGCATGAATTTCACTCTCTCTCTCTCTACCCGTGTATATATATATATATATACATATATATATATATATATACATATTTATTATTATTTTTTTTTTAAGCATTTTTGAAGGTGCACCACTACTTCGCACTTTTTTTTTTTAAGCATTTTTGAAGGTGCGCCGCTACTTCGCGGATTTTCAGTTTTCGCGGGTGGTCTCGGTCCCCATTAACCGCGATAACCGAGGGTTCACTGTATTTTTTTCATTATCGAATTTTATTTTTTTCTATTCAAGTTTTGAGTTCATTTTCGTTTACTAAAATAACCTTGGGCTGCAACTACTATCACAGCAACGGCTCATTATATTTTGGCTGCTAAATATGCCAATTTGTCAGAGAGAAGACCGTGACAAAGAATGGCCCAATCGCAATAAACACTCTACACCATACGTTCCTCGTTGACGTGTACATGGGGTGTTGCAGAGCACAGGTTCCAAGCGTACCGATATTGCAAAATTGGGACAATGCGTGTGACGACACCAACTTCCGCCTCCTATGTCATCGAGCTTGGCGGCACGTTATCATTATGTATTTATTTGTAACAATTTTGACGTTGAGAGTGATATTAAAACTTAAGTAATGTGGTAGTTAAGAAAAAACCCTGGCTTGGGACCCACCGGAACAAGCTATAGCTTCATTTGTACTATTTGAGGCGCTCTCACAATCTGCGGCGCATGCACACAAGGTCGCTAAGTACGCTAGCTGCACTCGGACAAAACACGTAGGTGACTTTAAAAGAGTGACCGAAATTGCACACATGCAACTGTTTATCATAATGTCATAATTTGATATATACATTTGAAGAGAATTTTTTTCAGCATGGGCACAAGAATTCCACCGAACATCGCCAGTTCAATGGGATTTTGGTTAAGTCCGCAAATAATTGTGGACAATATACTTTGGCTGCGCGCTCGAATAATTTTACTCGTATATACTTCAATGAGGGTGTAGTGTGGGTATCGGGATCTTTAACACGCCCTAACACGAAGCTGACTCTCCAACCGCCACAGCCTTTTAATGACGAAATTATAAAATAAACAAAAACACTGTTCAACAACATAAAATAAAATAAAAAATCACATCATAGTTACATTTATAAACTTTAATCCTCAAGAACATTATTCTCAGGTTGACCGAAAGACGAGGACACGGGAGCGCCTCGGGCATGTTCTTCTTCCTTGTGTAGGCGAATGACGTTTTAAGGTGCTTGTCCGCCACCTGCTGTGCTGAACTATGTATTAAATAAGAAAAGCAAATTGTTGAATGTTTTTTCCCCAATGAAGACTGAATTGTAAAATACCCGGAAATGGCTTTTCTGTTTTATTGTGCATTTAAAAAAAATTCAGATTGTCCTTTTTTGTTGAGATAATTGTTGAATATTGAAATTGCACATGTAACTGGTAATTTAGTTTTAGATATTATTTGAACCAGTGGAGGGCCATGCATTTCACACCTGGGCCTTCAATGAAGTCCTACTTAGTCCTACTTGAATAAATCCCCCTCATAATACCATAATTTATGACACCACGGGTGGACAAACAATATACAGAAAAGCACTTAGACAGCACTGACCGAGTGTTGGACGATATAGCTTCTCTTGAAAGGTCCGTGTTGAAAATGGCCTCGCAAGTGAATCTTCAATTTCTAAAGATAAAGATGTCTTTTAATTGTCCAATAACGGGGACATTTGCAGTGTTACAGCAGCAAAGATATACATCACACAGTGGCACCGACGTAATGTAGCCGTTAATGTATAACATTGGCAGCAGGCATTCATAAAAAGCATGCAAATATACACAGTATATACGTATATACACAGATCCCCATGTATATACACACTTACAGCCCACAACATATACAAGTGTAAGGAAACACTCCTAATGCCTGTCTATGGTTCAGAGGGGAAATAAATAAAAATGCTGCAATGATAAAAAAAAATACTGAATGATTGAAAATACTGCAATGATAAAAATACTGCAAGAATAAAAGTACTGTACCCAGCCAACATGTCCAACTGGGCCCCAAATGGGGTAAATGCGGGATTCCTGGGTACCAAGTGGGAATGGGCTAGAAGTGGGCAATGGTACAGGGTTCCATGTGGGCGCCATCTGGGATTGGTGGGCATGGGCTTAAACTGGGCAAATGTTGTGGGTGCAATACGGGTTGTGTATGGGCTAAGTGGGCATGGGTTAGAACTGGTAAAGATAAAGATAAAGATGTCCTTTATTAGTCCCACAATGGGGAAATTTGAGGTGTTACAGCAGCAAAGATATAGCTCACACAGAGTCGGCGGCGTAATGTAGCCGTTAATGTATAACATTAGCAGCAGACATTCATAAAAAGCATGCAAATATACACAGTATAAACGTATCTAAGTGTAAGGAAACACTCCTAATGTCTGTCCATTATACAGAGGGGAAAATGCTGTAATGATAAAAACTACTGAATCTACTACTGAAACCATTTATAGGTCCTATTTGGGTTATGTGTGGGCTAAGTGGGCATGGGTTAGAACTGGTCAACCATGTGAGGGTCTCATATGGGCTGTATATGGGCCAAGTGGGCATGGGTTAGAGCTGGTCAACCATGTCTGGGTCCTATTTGGGTTATGTGTGGGCTAAGTGGGCATGGGTTAGAAGTGGTCACCATTTATCGGTCCTGTTTGGGTTATGTGTGGGATAAGTGGGCATAGGTTAGAGCTGGTCAACCATGTCTGGGTCCTGTATGGGTTATAGATGAGCTAAGCGGGCATGGGTTTGAAAATTTGTTCTGGAGCCTTTTTGATATTTAATGCATGCTATGCTAATAGTAACCACCCTGAAGACTATTCTCAGTAGAACTATTCAATGGATGCCAAAACGATAGAGACATGGCCATGGAGCCTATGCTGCGAGATTGTGAAAGGACTAAAATAAGTGTAGGATTTTTGAGGACCAGAAGTCAGCTTTTATTAGGTTTGACATTGATTTAACTTATGGAACAATGCAAATTATGGTCGGGTTGTTGTTGGACTTTTTCCGCTTTTGACTAAGGGACGGGTGTTTTTATTTTCTGGGACTCTTTAGAACAAGCGGCACGGTGGCGGACTGGTTAGCAAGTCCGCATCACAGTACAGAAGTGCAAGGTTCTCCCTGTGCCTGCTAGGGTTTTCGCCGGTTTCCTCCCACTTTCCAAAAACATCCATGATAGGTTGATTGGTCACTGGTCCAAGGTCTGAGTGTGAGAGCGGATGGTTGCTTGTCTCTGTGTGCCCTGCGATTGACTGGCAACCAGTTCAGGGTGTACCCTGTCGACTGCCCGAAGACAGCTGGGATAGGCTCCAGCACTCCCGGGGACCCTTGTGAGGACAAGAAGCAGTACAGAGGATTGATTGATTTATTAAAATTAAAATTAAATTCATGTATTTATCTATGCTAAATTTAACAAGGCTGGACGTTATATTTTGTGAATTTACATGTACCCCCAACTGTGACTTAATAACCCTTAAGGGACAAGATAACATTTTATAATATACCAGACAGCTAAGATTGTCATCTATGAACTATTTGACAAGGCAGGTCCAGCATTGTCAGCCACATCCAACAGTCAACACAGTTACTTTTTTTTAAATAAACAAAATCAACATTATTAATTAATGTTATTTTATTAATTCTGTATGCTGTGAAAGATCTTTATTCAAAGTATATTTGAAGTTATTTCTACCTTATTGCTTGATTTTTGTAGATTCAAGTTGGAGTTGTCAAAATTACAGATTCTTTTGAAGGCAGCATATTCAAACTGTGAGAAAAGGAGCGAATGCAAGCTACGCGGTCTTTGAGGTGCGGCAGAAGAGCTGAAAGCACGGTGAGTCCCGAACGATAATTGAATTAATTAATTAATCTTGGGTAAATGTCTGGCTCTCATTTTTTAGACTTACTTTACAATGTGTTTTGTAATTTTTCAAGGTTGCCTGTGTTGGAAAACTGCTTGGTGCGTTAGCTAAAACACAGTATGCTAAAATGATAAGTGACGAGAACACAGAGGGTATATCAACAACGTACGTACTCGAATTATTTTGGGGAAAACTTAAGTACATTATAATCACCCTTTTAATAATACTGATAAGCGTTGTGTGTTTTATTTATTTTTATGAGGACCTTTACAACGAGCTACATATTGTTAGCATTGGGCCTACGACGCTAAACACAGTGTCCCTCGATCTCTCTCCAAAATTCTCCAAAAGACTTAAGCTTTCACTCAAATTAATACAATCTACTCCACTAGCTCATTTAAGGCTTTTTTGTGATGTGTTTGATTTGGGTAAGTAAAGCAAAACATATTAACTGTTGAATGTTGCCTGTTATTTAAATAATAGAAATTCAAGATGAAAGTTGAACAGATATTGAAATGCTAGATTGGCTCATTCAGAATCATGCCACAATGTGCTTTGTATGTTTTGTGTGTGGGTTTATCAAGCTCTAATTCAATGCAGTGTCCAAAACGAGCGCGCATAATTGTTGGATGAATGTTGGTTAATAGAGTCAGATAATAGTTAAAATTCCAACAGTTGAACAGATGTTGAAATGCTAGATTGGCTCATTCAGAATCATGCCACAATGTGCTTTGTATGTTTTGTGTGTAGGCTTATCAAGCTCTAATTCAATGCAGTGTTGAGCTGCATTTGAGAGGAACTACGTAAGTAACTAATGTGGAAAAATTGTGACTTCTTTGTGTACTTTTATTTTGAATATTCAAATTTTGTGGGTAAAGGTTAGAGAAAATAAGTTAAAAATGAGAGCTGTACAGGTATTTAAGTTTTTGGTTTGTAAAATACCCGAATGTGGGTTTCAGCAGGTGAGGCAATGATTGGACAGAGCAAAAGCTATGCTCCAAAATAGAAGTGATTACACCTTCACTAGACTAACCTGCAGCTAATTACATAATTATAAAATTAACACTTTAACCTGGCTTCCCCATCACAGATGTATTCTTTTAAATGCAAAGCTTTTTGTTCTAGCTTTTGTTGTTAAATGACATTCATGCCCAAGTGTCTATGCATCCATTGCAGGGATGTTTTCTCAAGTGACGAGTCTGAAGCCTGTGATGACGAAGTACCATCTACACCAGGGGTGTCAAGATCCAGTCCTGGAGGGCCGCTTTCCTGCATGCTTTCAATCTCTCCCGGCTGCAACCCACCTGATTCAAATGATCAGCTCATCAGCAAGCTCTGAAGAAGCCTGATAAGTATCCTGCTCATTTGAATCAGGTGGGTTGCAGCTTGGAGAGATGGAAAACATGCAGGACACCGGCCCTCGAGGACTGGAGTTTGACACCCCTGATCTACACCTCCCCATGGATTGTCACAGAGAAAAAGCTTCCTAACCAAGAGAGGCGCTGCAGAAGGTCCTTGAGTACGTCCAACGTGTTGAGTCTGTGAGTCTACTGCAGGATCTAATGCAGGTATGAAAATGATGAAATTTTAATGTATTATCTTCAAAATTATAAATAATTATTTAATTTCTTGAAATATAAAATTAGGTACCCTAAACCCAAGTAGGAACCCCAGTCCCAGTACATTCCTGATTCTGGAGCTACAGAGATCAAACCATCCTACTGTATCACTAAATAGCCCCACCTCTAAAACCCTGATTCGGAAGGCCGAGTTGAAAGACTTCAGAGTTCAAGATGGTCAACTGCAACTATGATAAGCCGAATGTGTTCACCCCAAGTCGGAAACTGAGAAAAAGACTCAATTTTCACATGATTTCAGTCCCTTCTATATTTAAAAGAATGTATTGGGGCTCTAAAAATGTGAAATATTTTTACAAGTATTTCTTTTACTACTCATAGGCAGTTTCATAATAATAGTACAATTTGGCATCGTGTATTGTTTTTTGGTTCCATTCAAAATGCACAAGACGTATAGACATATTTTGTTTGTGGATCGCTGCAGCATCACACGAGCGCACAGAGACAAACGTGGCAGCAACTTAAAACAATTAAAATATCGAATCGAAATCGGGAACTGAAAATCAAAAATCGAATCGGGGCTTGAGTGAATCGTTACCTCCCTAATCATAATCATTTTGGTAGAATGTTGGGCTCTTGCCCTTTGAGTGTATATGGCGTTACCGAAGCTGTTCACTTAATCGACAATTCCTTTCCTGTGACGTTTATCATACCCAGTTTAACTGCCAAAATATTTTTAAGTGTGTGATGATTATCTGGATCGAGTGACACCCATGTTATAATGGTTGCAGGTATTGGTGGATTGGACGATAGTGTCAGAACAATGATGGCGTTCATCATGACAAATCCTCTGTCTCTGAAGTACAATCTCTTTGGACATCGTAGCAAGAACAAGCGCCGAGACCTGCCTTTTTCTGATGTTCTATACGGTAATATATTTTTTTTTTAAGGGATTGTGGTGTGAAGACATTTCAGCATGTCCCATAAGGTTTCACAATCATTAAATAGCTTTACTAAGTTGGCTTCTTGTCTTTTTTGTTTTAGGAGCACTGAAAAGGAATGGAGCCACAAAGGACATCAACGAGAAGGACACAGGCAACCCTGTCCAAGTGGTTCATGGGAGCTTGTGATCAAGGTGGGAATAGGGCAGTTCGAGCTCGGAGATCTCAAGGCAACTGTCAGGTTTAAAACGTCCTGACGCCATTTTTAGACTGAAGGTGGCATAAATCCAGACCAAACCAGTTAGAGTTTTGTTTTTGACCATTCGCGAATGGGAGAGGAAGTCAGGAGGTGAAGCAGGCGTCTTGCCAGTTCAATCTCGCGCACTCTCTCTCACTCTCTACCACCCGTTCGGTCTTTTATCAGCAACCTAAGCAGACAATGGAGGTCTGTCTGAAATTCTAGCAGGCAGGCAGGAAGCAATCAACCACAGTAGTCAGTCAGGAATTCGAAACTAAAGTGTGTGCGTGTGTTCCAGTTGTGCGCGTGTGTGCTAAAGCAATAATGTGAGTGTCTGTGTGTGTGCGCAATTATAACTGATACAAATAGTGTATAAAAACATGATTAGAAATACACAAACTATTTACATATCCTCATCCCATCTCACATTCACCCGTTTGTGGGTTTAAATCATGTCCTTACGGCTTTAAGACAGATCATCATAATGAAATCATACAACAGTGTGGTCATCCGTGGAGGGGCGAAAACCCTCAGTAGGGACAAAATTCCCCTCCTCCCTTCCGGCGTGGAACGAGATTCTCATGGTATGTTGGTCACTTGGGAATAAAACATAAAAAAACTTCAATATACCTAGTGAAAAATAACAAAACTGTCTCCACGCAGAGTTTGTCTCCACGCAGAGCTTGTCTCTGCGGCGACTTGATGGAGGCCCTTGCCTCGTTGTAGGAGGGGACAGCCGTCTTTACCTCCCGGATCTTCGTGTGTGGTGTATGTGTGTGCATGTGTGGGGGCAGGGGCAAAAGGGTCCATGTGTTATTTAGGTTTCAGTGTCCAGTTCGAGTTTGTCATTGTCCAGTTCGAATTCGTCATTCTCAACATCAATCAGGTTGTAATGGTACATTTGGGCAACAAACATGCAGTTAATAATCATCTTTGTCATAAGAATAATGCAACATGAACAGACTACACATAACAAAAATGAAAACCATAATTATCCCGATATATTGTCTTTCAAATTCTTCGTAGTGGTCATAACATCAATAATTGTTTCATTTTATTAAAAATGTAAATGCAGTAATGTTCTCCAATCAAGGCTAAAATTCTTTATGTACGTCATTAATTTCCAAACAATATCTAATCTTTTTGTTCTGTGGCTTCAACATTCGTATCTGTGGCTGGTTGTGCGGTTCCGATGTGCGTGTGGTCCGATATTGTGACTCAGGTGGGCTCCTGTTCGAGGGATTCGCGTTGCTCGGCCTTTAGCTGGAAACCGGAGAAGCTTGTACTGCAACTGGTGGATCCAGCTGCCACGCCCCGCGACCTTTGCTGCCGTCGGGGTCACTGCAATCATCTGGCGAGGGCCATCTCAGCATTCACTTGTCCCAACGAAGTCGTTTCAGCACCTTGAAGAAGAGTTGGTCTCCCACACGGACGTGATTTCTCTGTGGATCAGAACACACTGACCAGTAATTGCGTCTTTTTTTTTTTTTTCTTTTTGGTCAAAACATGTTTCCCATGTGGACTGGGACTGATGTGCCAGTCGCTGGTGGTTCTGATGAACCTGAGAGTCGATAGGGGATAGTGTCCTAACTTCGGCTGGCACTATCCTCATTGTTGTGATTGAAACACAGTCTGGTCATTGTCTCCTTTTTTTCCCTCATTGTCTTGATAAGTCTGCCCTTAACAGTCCCATTAGTGCGTTCCACAAGTCCTGCAGACTGTATGCACAATGACGCTTTGAGTCAATTTTGCAACAACTGTCCCACTTGTTACAACATCATTCACAAAATGCATAATTTTCACTTCAAATCACTTCTTGAAATTCCAAATGTCAGGATAATTTGTGTTAGGTTGAAGATGTATTTTATCCCATATTTTACTCTATTAGTATTGCAAAAGAATTGTTCCACAGCGTGACCCATGTTTGACCATATGGATGAGAAGACTTCACAGAGAAGCGGATGCCTGAAGACTGGATCAACGTCTGCAACATCAAAGGAGGTGTGCTGAGACACACCTCTGAAACAAAAGGACTGAGACTTTAGTACCAGAGCACTAAAAGGGCATATCTGCCTTTTCAATCAGTGGATGACTGCCATTGATGTCTGTCTTTCCTCTTGTGTCTGAGATGTTTACATGTTCCTGCTGGTGCTCCCCCCTTCATCCCTTAGTGCAAATACATTGTATTGTTAGGGACTTCCCTAATAAAATAGAGGGCTCGGCGGAGTGTGCTCCAGAACGAATTTGGAGATGTAACTGAGCACACCTCCGTTCGTTCTCCTCGCGAGTAAAAGATCAACTCTTGTCTTCCTTCCATTCATTTAGCCTATGTTCAGTGAATGCTTAGGTGATTGAACCTGACAATTTGATTACACAACACTTTTTCCAACTGTTTTAGCATCAACATATGTTGTCGGAAACAACTTAATCCATTTTGAAAACATATGAATTACAACCAAACAATATTGCATCTCAAACAAATAACACTGTCTAAAAAAAAGTTTTTTGTTGAAAAGTCTGTATGTGGGAACAATTTCATATCATACTACCCCTCTCTTGACACATAGTTATGCTCTTGTGTCACTCTTATTACTTTTCCAATCAATGAATTAGGCAGCCAGGATTTGCCATCTGCCAATTTGCTGATCCTGTCCTCAGCAATGTTTGCACCTTTGTTCTCCCAATGTGTGCGTTCAATTACTGGTACCTTTTTCCCTGGCGTGGGATCAAATTGTCAAGTTGATTTTCTGCGTGTGTGTGCGTGTGGGGGTGTGTTCATTTTCCCTTTTAGCTGCGCTGTGTCGATATAAAGGCGAGGCAGTTTCCAATTGTAATTGTGTCATTTTCTGTTAAGTGAATTTTGCGTTCACAAATAACTATTTTAGACGTGCTTTATGCACAACTTTTCTTTTCCTGTTGTGGTTTTTAAAGCCCAATGTCGACAGAACGCATGAACATTTATCTTGACTGTCAGTCCACATTGTAACCATACAACTCATACAAGATGGGAAACCCCAAATTTTAATTAGCTCACACCCGCCTACACTCTTCCTGCTTATCCTAACAATCTCTTATCCGTTGGTATCACAATGTTAGTACTCCCATCGCATAAAAGTCAGTTTGATTTCAGGCTGCGACCTTGGTTCTCAAACACTTTTACTTCTTATCAGTCTGGAATGCGCACCTGGTCTGTGTTACAAGTCTGAGTTCCTCCAGTCGGGAGGAAGGTCAAGTCGCGGTTTGGTGATAATTTGGACGGCTCCACAGTCGTGTGGCGCCTCCTAGATGATGCGGGGAAAAAATGACGCTGGGCTGAAATGCACCGCAACTTATCAGTATAATGTGTCCCTGTGACAATTAGGCCGGCGTGCAATGTGAATGTGGTGGGAAAAGAATGTAATTTTTTGATTCCTTAAAGCAGCAGTGAAAGCTCTTAATCACACTCTAAGTGGTTCTCTGCCACGAAATCCAAATTGTTGTGACTAAATATGCAAATGAATTCATTTTGCCCTGGTTCCTGCAGTAACCCAGGCTAATGAAGTCATTTTTTGCAGTCACTGTTTTGCTCAAATGGCTTATAATAATTTGGTAGTGCGTTAAGATGCTTTGTCGATACAATCTTGTAGTGTATCTTCACAAGTTCCAACATACACAACCCATTCCATGGCCATGACGATACTGTTTTAAAGATTACCAAGGCTTGTTGGACCTTTCTCTGCCACATAAATTACAGCCCTGAGAGGCACCGGGCCTCAACTTTATCTATGAAGGGTCAGGGATTTAATGGGGGTCACCGAGGCGTCCCAAGGAAAGTTTTTACAGAAAAGTGGTCTGGCAATATCTTTTCTCTTTCTTATCACTGACAATGCGCCCCTTTAAAGTTTTGACGTTTGTTTGAATTCGCCCGTGCTTATTAATTCTATTGAAGTCCAATTTTGCCAGTGTATCACGGCCTAATGAGTAAAACGCATGTTGATGTAGAACTCCTTCTACACACACTTTTATGTTTGACTTTTTACGTCACGTGATCCTCCATTGCTACCACATCTCGTCCTGAAAAGTTAATGTTTTGTAACAAGACTTACTGCTTCCTCCTTTCTTTCTTTTCTTTTTCCTTCCTTCTGCCCAACACGTTCATGCTTTCTGTGCATAATTTAGAATTTTCTTTTCCATTTTACAAGTTGGCCAATTTAAATTAGGTTGTTTTATTTGAAAAGCCTGTAATTCTCTTTTTTTTCCCCTTTTCACCTAATCACAAATTTCTTATCACAAAAATGAACATGTTAATTCTATTTTATTTCCTATTTTTCCAATCTTGTGACTCATTTCACTTCAACCAGTTCTACCTTAAAGTGGACAAGTACACATCAATGTTTTTTGTAGTTTCTATTTTCTTCTCTGCTTTAATGAAAATTATAGCCCTTCTAGCCAAATTTTTCCTGTGTCATTTCTATCTCTGCATTTCATTCCATTTCTGGCCTACCTTAATACTAAAACAAAAATGCTCTTTCAAAAATTAAAACTATCTAAAACTAGTGATGGCAAAATGAAGCCCCATAAAGCAGCCAAGCCCTGCAGGGAAATACTTCACACACGAATGGGCTTCGAGATGCTTCATTTTTCTTGACTACGCCATCCCATGGACAGAAAAATGTATAACATGCTTGGTGCATGCAATAAAATGGTGAGCTGTAAATCATGCTCTGCCCACCAAACAATATGTATTTGAAGAGTGATTTTAATTGTTCTGTTTTACTTTGTCTTCTAACTTCTCCAATATTCAGACAGCTCCGCCGAGACCAACGTTTCACCCCCACACTGATATAAAATGGACCCAACCGTTTGGGTCTCTTTCCAAATTTGGTACCAAAGCCTCCCCCACAGTGCGGCAGCTATCTTGAATTGGCCCGTTCCCAGAAAGTTTTACTTCATTCAGTGTCATTCAGTATTATTCAAAATCTTTCAGTGTCATTCCAAATCATTCAATGTCATTCACAATCTTTCCACATCCTTCCACCTTCCATCGTTCAGTGTCATTCCACATTCTCTTTCATATATAACATAACATAACAATAACATAATCCTGGGTCAGCAGACACCTAATTAATGTGTTAATACATGATACATTTTTCTATAAGCAACCCTTATGATTGTAACGTATTTTTAATTCTTTCTAGGCGGGAACTGTCCGAACAAAAAATTCATGCAATTTGTAATTAGACACTTTGTCATACAAAAAGTCACTCAGGGCAAGAGAAAAAAAATTGTCACTTGCCCAAGTTGGGCAAGTAATTTGGCCACTCGGGCAAGGCAAATTTTAGTGGCACTTGCCCTATGGGCAAGCAGTTTTTAAAGTTAACTTCGAACCCTGTGATGGTGTCTTGTGACCTGTCTTTATCAGCTGATGTTCCATGAAGGCGTGCCTTACCTGTCACAAGAATGAAGGCAAGTCACGCCCCCCGCTGTCCATTCACTCCGCCAAGACGCTGCTCCAGGTGGTAGAGAGGATGAAGGCTCCCTTGTCTCTGTTCATGGTTTTTATGCCTCGCTTGCAGATCTCAATGGCCTCTCTGATCCAGCGCTGTAGTTTGTTCTCTTCTGTGCGGATGACCCTGCCCTTCTCCCGGTCCATGATGTGGTTTTCCCTTTTGCAGTGGTCAGTGATTGCTGATTTGTAATGTTCATGTTGTGCTTGTTCTTTTACTGCTCTGATTTTTTAATTTTTTTGACAGGTAAGTCACACCCTCATGGAACATCAGCTGATAAAGACTGGTCTCAAGACACCATCATGCGACACTCTGAAGAAGGCGAAAGACTCGCTGAAACATGTCAGGTAAAAAATTAACCTAAAACATAAATGTCTGCTTTTAATGAATCAGTCAAATATCAATAATAAGAAGACAAAATGAACCTAATACAAATAAATGAATGCTTAATAACTCCCCTGCACATGCTCCTAAAAATCCAAACCTTCACCTGTAAATAAAACGTCCCGACCTGAAGACATCTTAATGTTATTATTTTGTTTTACACACAGCGCCGCCAAGTGGAATCAAAAATTTGTTTTTATTTAAATTTTCACGTACTGCACGGTGCCCTTCTGACGAATCCGACTGAAAATTAGTCAGAAAAGACTCAAGACAATGATCTTACTCTCTGCCGAATTTTGTGACGTTTTGGCAAAAGGCGTGGCTATTACGGTGCTGAAAAGTCCGATTGTACTTTGTGACAACAAAAGCTCCGGCAACATGACTCAGATGATCCTATCTTCTCGAAGTTGTACACATTTGAGGATACTTCAGCCCTGAAGACTTCTACCAACTTATTTTTCATCGTAGTAGTAGCGCCACCAACTGGTAAAAGCTAATACAAGTTATTTTCTTGGATGTTTTTCTCCGTGCAACTCAACAAGGTCGCCCTCATATATGCTCGGATTACTGTTTCGGCCATGAGGATGTCACAATACGAAATTCGTCCTTTTTCGTGAAAGGTTGTGGGAGTGGCATTGCACTGTTCGGCAATAAAACAACGCTGATTATGAGGTTGTAAATATGAACGACAACTCGTGAAACTTTACACACACATCAGGCCGAGCAAATTTATCAATATTTTATACGTTAGTTGTGCAGCTTTTTTGAAATGGCTCGCCATGGCCCTCGAGAAATGTTCAAAAAAGCAACCCTGGTTGAGTGTTTCACCTCGCCTTTTGTAAATTTTATGGAGTACAGTGAACCCTCGGTTATCGCGGTTAATGGGGACCGAGACCACCCGCGAAAACTGAAAATCCGCGAAGTAGCGGCACACCTTCAAAAATGCTTAAAAAAAATACAATATATATAATAAATATATAAATATATATATATATATATATATATATATATATATATATATATATATATATACGGGGAGAGAGAGAGTGAAATTCATGTTATAACAAAAAAAACAAATTATTATTAAAACATATTATTTTTTAATTCCCCAGCCATTCTTTTTGTATTTATTTAATTACTCCGACTTTTACCTGCTGGTACGCCGTCCGGTGTACCCTGTGAAATGAAAGGTGGCATTCTTTATTTATTTATTCATTTATTCATTCATAACTGACAGCCTCGCGCTCCGCTCGTGCCCGGGCGGAAGAGGTGCTCCAATTCGGCTTAACTGTGACACACGCCCGCCCTCCTCCCCCGGAACTTCCATTCGGTTAAACTTAGGGGCCGCTTGGCACCGCCCGTGCCCGGGGAAGGTGCTCCTCTTCGGCTTACTGTGACGCGAGCATGCCCTCCTCCTCCGGAGCTTCCATTCAGTTAAACTTAGGGGCCGCTTGAAACCGCCCGTGCCCGGGGAAGGTGCTCCTCTTCGGCTTACTGTGACGCGAGCATCCCCTCCTCCTCCGGAGCTTCCATTCGGTTAAACTTAGGGGCCGCTTGGAACCGCCCGTGCCCGTGGAAGGTGCTCCTCTTCGGCTTACTGTGACGCGAGCATGCCCTCCTCCTCCGGAGCTTCCATTCGGTTAAACTTAGGGGCCGCTTGGCACCGCCCGTGCCCGGGGAAGGTGTTCCTCTACGGCTTAACTGCCACGCACGCCGGCCGGAGCTCTGGTACGGTCCAAACCGCGCGAAACGTCGCCACCGATCGTGTCCGGGGGAACGTGCTCTTCTTCGTCCACTCTCCTCTTCGCCCACGCTCTTCTTCGGCGCACGCCGGCCGTCTAACCGCTCCAGCGCCCCGTCGTGCCGCTCGGCGAAACTACAATGCCCCCGAATATTTTTTAGACCCGCGAAGCACTGAACCCGCGAAAGGTGAACCGCGAAGTAGCGAGGGTTCACTGTATGTATAAGACCAAGACCTACAAAAAAGTCTCTTGGAGCAATGAGCTAGGTTTTACAGGAAGTCGGCCATTTTTAATTTCCTTAAAAGGGGGCGGGTCACCACAATGGACTTTGTGTAGAAATTATTATTGGGGCCCGAGCAGCGACGGCGGCGAGGTCCCTATTGTTTTTGTAGAAATTATTATTAGGGCCCGAGCAGCGACCGCTACGAGGTCCCCATTGTTTTTGTGGAAATTATTATTATTTTTATTATTATTATTAGGGCCCGAGCAGTGACCGCTGCGAGGTCCCTATTGTTTTTCTAGAAATTGTTATTAGGGCCCGAGCTGCGACGGCTGCGAGGTCCCTATTGTTTTTGTAGAAAATATTATTACTTTTATTATTAATAATATTATTATTATTATTATTAGGGCCTGAGCAGCGACCGCTGCGAAGTCCCTATTGTTTTTGTAGAAATTATTATTATTATTATTTTTCCGATTGTTCGATCGCATTTTTGACCCCCGAAACATGCACAAAAACTCACCAAACTTGGCAGTCTCATCGGGCATGGCGAAAAATTTGATATTTTAACGTCTAATATGAACAGGAAGTGAGTTATGAATTTTTGAAAGTCCGACTTTTGCCCTTTTTTGCATGTTTACAGGGGTCATTCTTTTGCACCCTGATCCTAAAGGCTTCATCTGATTGCCTTAAAGTTCTGTCTGGAGCATCTTAAGACCTGGGACAAACACTGGGGCTAAAATTTTTTGTTTCCGAAATACTATATGACGGGGGCGGGGCTTCAAAGTTTTCACTTAAGATTTCCTTCGCCGCAATGGACAAAATGCTTAATAACTCTCCTGCACGTGCTGCTAAAAATCCAAAACTTCACATGTACATAAAGAGTCGGTACCTGAAGACATCTATATGTTTATATTCAGTTATACACCTTGCGCCAATCAATATAAATTTTTACATTTTGACGTACTGCACGGTGCCCTTTTAACGAATCCGATTGAAAATTGGCTAGAAAAGACTCAAGACATTGATCTTACTCTATCCCTATTTTTATGACTTTCCTTCAAAGGGCGTGGCTATTACGGTGCCGCAGATTCTGATTATTCTCCGTGGCAACAAAAGTTCCTGCAAAATGATTCAGATGATCCATCTTCTGGAAATCTTTCACATTTGAGGATATTCAGGCCCTGAAGACGGCTGCCAACTTATTTTTGATCGCAGTGGTAGCGCCACCAACTGGTTAAAACAAATACAAATTATTTTCGTTGATGTTTTTCTCCGGGCAGGTTAACAAAATCTACCTTATATTTGCTCGGATGAGTGTTTAGGCCTTGAGCATGTCACAATACGAAAGTCTTTCGCCTTCTTCAGAGTGTCACATGATGGTGTCTTGTGACCCGTC